>NC_056626.2:398269954-398569954 GCF_002870075.4 Lactuca sativa | reverse complement strand
CACAAATATAAATTTCAAAGCTTGAGGACAAGTTTTAAACATTTAAAACATGGAGGATCAAATAACAAATAATTCCAATTAACAATTAATGTCCTAATTATCTATATTTGATTTTATTCAAGATAATTACCAAAATAATTAAAATAATTAATTAATTATCATATAAGGAAATTAAATATTTTATTAGTTGATAAATACCTTTAACTAGATCAAGATAATAGTCATATATATCAAAAAATCGGATTTAGATTGATCTATTATGATTAAGGTAAGTTTCCATAAGATAATTATGAAAAAATCCCGAATCTGGCCATTCCTGACGCCTGGACTCGCCGAGTGCACAAGGGGACTCGCCGAGTCAGGCCTACTCGCCGAGTCCACCTTGGGACTCGCCGAGTCAGTGACTCAGAAACCTAAAAATCGAATTTTGCAGGTTTGTTTCAGTTAATCAAGCAACAATTTAAAGAAAATCAAGCTAGGCTCTGATACCACTGATGGGTTTTAGCCATAAGAACTTTCCTATGTGCGCATGCAAAACCCTAATGCTCGGATCTAGGCTTTCTAATTAAACATGCTTTGAATCCAAGACTTCTAATAACTATTTAGGCTAAATAACAACATTGAAACAGATCTAGAATCATACCTTTGAGTTCCTTGTTGATCTTGAGGTCTTGGAGCTTCTAGAGTCACAAATGTCACTCCTCTAATGGCTTACAAACACCAATAGCAAGAAGAATGATTTAGGAGAGAGGAGAGGGAAGGAATTCGACCAGAGTTCTCTTACTTTAGGTTAAGTGTCGAATTCCCTATGCCATGGGGTCTATTTATACTTGTAGACTCCTTAAGGGTTACAACCTAAACCCTAATTGGATAATCTTCTCTTAAGGCTATCCAAATCCATTCCATAGATAAGCCTTTGGACGATTTTGGCTATCCTAACACTCTTAGAATTCGTCCAAAGCATATCCCAATGGATTTACAGTCTAAAGCTTAACTATCAAACAATTGACAGTTTATACCCCTTTATTTAATTAATCTCTTTAAGTCACCAAATTAATTCTAATTAATTCTATGACTTATATTAATCAAATAACAAATATATTATTCATTATATTATTCTCATAATATATTAATAATATTTACTCTCTCTTAATAAATCATCCTATCAAGTTGCTATGGTGAAGGCAACCCAAAAGGACCATGCACAACCGGATCAAATATTTGCCTAATATAGTTGCAGCCTTAGACACTATTCCAACAGTAATAACATAGCATACAAGCACGTAAGCCTCAACAAATATTGGCATACCAAACAATTATCACAAAGAAAATCATATCTACTGTAAACAACTATTAGTGGGCCGACATTGGTGCCTTCGACCCACTCATACCGGGAAGGTAACTCACCTACTCCTCGGATGGCTTGGGACTCCTCTCCTTAAAGAATAACAAGTTCCCTAGTTAGTTATTGGGCCCAAGTATGACTCCCTTATGGCCCAACTTCTAATTCATGTCCCAAGGCAAGGTCCCCTAGTCCTTGCCCTAATGGGCCTTTTCCCCAAGGTCCAACCCATAATCAATTTAAGGCCCAAGTCCATTCCCTTAAGCTTTAAAGCCCAATAAAGCCCAATATCATAAATCCCAGTCCTAGGCCTAGAGGCCTTACTTGACAGTGGTTCATGAGGCCCAACAAATTCAGGCCCAATCTCCCAAGGCCCAAAAACCCATGTTAACCACTCTGCATGCATACGCACAACGTACCTGGCACGTACCCCTGATGTACGCTGGCTTTGACCAGAAGCGGGAAGCTAACATGAAACAAGCAACGTACTAGGGGCTACGCCCGACGTTCCTTCCAGTCACCCTAAAATCCTTCTTTTGACTTAATCCATTAAGTCCCAATGTCTAGAACGTAGATCTAGGCTCCTAACAACATCCTTAACCATAAAGTTATGAACTTTATGCTTTTGTATGCATGGATGGGGATTAAGACACCCATTAAGTCTATAAGCTCACTTTGTGGCCACCTATCACTTGCATGGTTAGGGCTAAACCATCAAGATCTGATTTTTATGGTCCTAAATGCTTCCAAGAGCTCAAAAGGACATCTCTTATGGATAAATTCTTCCAAAACTCAAGGGACCTCAAATATGGGACCAAAATGTGACATAAAACACCCTAAGACTACATTTAAGCATGAAATGGTCAAGGTTGGAGCTTGATACCTCAAATGAGTAAGAAAAGATGCCAAACATCTAGATCTACAAGCTCTCTTCAAGTCCTTGCTCCTTCTTTAAACTCCTTGCTCTTCAAAACTACCAAAACAAAACCAAAGTGCTCAAAGTAAGCTCAAGATACATGCAATGGAGTTAGGGTTCAAGTTGGGCACTATGAGGACATGGGAGGCTGAGAGAATAAGGGTTTGGAGAATTATAAGTTGCTTAAATAGGGTGAAAACCCTAAAACTTAGGGTTTATGGTCTGCACTTGTATGACGCACGTAATCTTTGGTACGTGATGCGTACGTGAAAGGCATGTGTGATCATCCCTTGTTAGTACGTTGCGCGTACACAGGGTGGTACGCCCAGCGTACGGCACCCTGAAGCCCACTTAGTAAGGATCCAACGGATCCAAGCCCAATCAATATAAAATAATTAATTCAATAAATATATAGATAATACCTTGGAGAATTACAGAGCGTTACAATTCTCCCCCACTTGAATCAAACTTCGTCCTCGAAGTCTGCTGCGGCTGGAAATAGCTTCGGGTAGTGCTCCCCCATCTTATTTTCCGGCTCCCTCGTCCATTCTGAGCCCTTGCGGTATTGTTACTGCACCTTGACCAACTCTAACATCTTGTTCCTCAGATCCTTCGTCTTCCTGTCGATAATGGCTCTCAGCTGTCATCCACCTAAATGTCCTCCTAAGGAACCACCACGGAATCATCGGCTATGCACTTCCGCAGCTGCGAAACATGAAAGGTGTTGTGGATCTGTTTAAGCTCTTCCGGAAGTTCCAACCGGTATGTCACGTTGTCCACCCGGGCTGTAACCCTGAAAGGTCCGATATTCCTGGGGCCCAGCTTGCCCTGTTTTCTGAAGCGAATGACACCTTTCCAAGGTGACACCTTCAGAAGGACCATATCCCCGACTTGAAACTCCAAGTCCGATCGACGTCTGTCGACGTAGCTCTTCTACCGACTCTGGGTCATCTGGAGTCTACTCTGGACCTGCTGGATCATCTCTGTCGGCTTGATTACCATTTCGGTACTCCCCATGACCCTCTTTCCAACTTCACCCCAACATACCGGGGTCCTGCACTTCCTCACATAAAGCATCTCAAAGGGAGGTCAGTCAATACTGGCGTGGGAGCTATTATTATAGGAAAAATCTGCCAAAGGAACGTAGATATCCTAATTACCACCAAAGTCTAGAACGCACTCCATCAATATATCCTCCAAAGTCTAAATGGTCCGCTCGCTCTGACCATCCGTCTGCGGGTGGAATGTCGTGCTGAAGTGCATACGAGTGCCTAACTCGTCATGAAACGTCTTCCAAAATCTGGAAGTGAACCGCACATCCCTGTCAGAAATCACAGAAACTGCCACCCCATGTCGAGCTACTACCTCCTTAATATAGATGTCTGCCAGCTTCTCGATAGAAATACTCTCCTGGATCGGTATGAAGTGGGCACTCTTGGTCAATCGATTCACGATGACCCAAATAGAATCTACCCCACGTGCGGTCGTGGGAAGCTTTGTGATGAAATCCATAGTGATGTCTTCCCATTTCCACACTGGAATCTCTAACGGTCGCGTCTTGCCATGAGGTCGCTGATGCTTGGCCTTGACTTTCCTGTAAGTCAAGCATCGCTCCACATACCAAGCTATGTCTCGCTTCATGCATGGCCACTAATAATCAGGGTGAAGATCCTAATACATCTTTGTTACCCTGGGATGAATGGAGAATCTCGACTTGTGCACCTCCTCCATCAGAACCTGACGTACACCTCCCTATTAAGGAACCCAGACGCTACGATGCAGGGTCAACAATCCACGACTATCATAGTCGAATGAAGCTACCCGCCCTATGATCTGCTCATACTTTCAATTCTCCTCCTTCATTCCCTCGATTTGAGCCTCCCAAATCCGCTCCAGAAGCGGAGTAATCACTATCATCCTCAGACAAATATCCCGAATCGGAGTCGCGACCGCCTTGCGGGTGAGTGCATCAGCCACCACATTGGCCTTCCTCAGGTGGTAGAGGATCTCGCAATCGTAATCCTTCACCACATCCAACCAACTTCGTTGTCTCATGTTCAGATTTGGATGATCCAGCAAATACCTCAGGCTCTTGTGGTCTGTGTAGATAATACAACAGGCCTCATAGAGGTAATGTCACCAAATATTGAGGGCAAAAACAATTGCCCCCAACTCTAGGTCGTGTGTCAGGTAATTCGCCTCGTGAGGCTTCAGCTGCCTCGAGGCGTAAGCGATGACACCCCCTCTCTGCATCAATATTGTGCCTAAGCCCGTGATAGATGCGTCACAATACACTACAAAATCCTTAACGTCCTCCGGCAGAGTCAATATCGGTGCCTTGCACAACTTCTGCCTCAAAGTCTCGAAAGTCGCCTGCTGCTCAGGCCCCCTAGCGAAAAGTCACCGACTTCTTGGTTAGTCGGGTCAGTGGAACAACAATCTTGGAGAAATCCTGGATGAATCTCCGATAATAACCCGCCAGACCAAGAAAACTCAGAATCTTAGATGGAGACCTTGGAACCTCCCATCTCATCACGGCCTCTACCTTGGCCGGATCAACCAATATATCGTTCTGGTTGACGAGGTGTCCCAGAAAATGCACCTCGCACAACCAAAACTTGCACTTGGAGAACTTTGCAAAAAGTTTCTCCCTCCTCAGTGTCTCCAGCACCTCCCTCAGGTGCTCCTCGTTCTGATCCTGAGTCTTGGAATACACCAAGATGTCATCGATAAAAACTATCACAGACCGATCCAACATCGGTCTGCACATGTGGTTCATGAGATCCATGAACGCAGCAGGAGCATTAGTAAGCTCAAACGGCATCACCACGAACTCATAGTGACCATAGCAAGTCTAAAAGGTCGTCTTATACAAAATCGTTGTCTCTGACTCGCATCTGGTGGTAGCCTGATCATAGATCAATCTTGGAGAACCAAGATGCACCCTGAAGCTGGTCAAATATGTCATCAATACTCTGGAGGGGATAACGGTTCTTCACCATTACCTTTTTCAACTCTCGATAAGCTATGCACATCCGATGTGACCCGTCATTCTTCTTCACAAACAAGATCGGGGCTCCCCATGGCGAACTGCTTGGCCTGATAAATCTCTTGTCTAACAGTTCCTGCAGCCGTGTAGACAACTCCTGCATCTCGGGAGGAGCCAACCGATATGGTGCCTTGACTATTGGAGCCGTACTAGGAACTAGGTCAATCCTGAACTCTACCTGCCTCTCCGGAGGTACCCCAAGCAAATACTCCGGGAACACGTTTGGGTACTCCTGTACGATCGGTACATCGTGTACAGTCGCCTTATCCTTCTCCCAGGTATCCATGACATAGGCGACATAACCTGCGCAACCCTGATGAAGGTAACATCTTGCCCTCGCTGTCAAACACAAAGTCGGTCCACGTTGCGGCCTCTCGCCCTGAATCACTAACCATCCCCCACTTGGGGTCCTAACTTGCACTAGATTCTGCTCGCAGTCGATCACTATCCCATTGGGGCTCAACCAGTCCATACCCACGATAACCTTATTCCCTCGCAGGGGAATAAGGACCAAATCCACAAAGTACTACTCATCGAACAACTGCAGTGTACATCCTCGATGAACGCTCGCGACGTGAATGGTCCTATCATATGCAATCTTTACATCAAGGGGAGAGTCTAGCTCCCCTGGAGCTCCAACAAATTGCTTGTTAAGCGCGAGCGAGACAAAGGATTAGGTAGCCCCTGAGTCAAATAATACCATCACTGGGATACCTTTCACATGGAACGATCCTAAAACAATATACATAGAATGTAAATATCGAAATTGCCATAAAATAAAAACTAGGGAGAAGAAACATACCCGTCACCACATCTGGTACGACACGTGCCTCCTTGGCGGTCAGTTGGAAGGCTCGACTCCTCACCACAGGAGCATCTAACTTGCTCTGGTGGCCATTTATGATCCACAGGGTCGCTGGAGTTGGCGCCGCCACTAGCGCTCTTGATACCAATCTCAGGCAGTTGGCCTTTTTATGGCCTCGCTGATTGTAGTGAAAACAAAGCATGTCTGATGTCTGAATGGTGGGGCTAGGGGCAGTACAATCCCTGCTAAAGTCACCCAACTTGTCGCACTATAGGAGCATGACCCTCTACTCTGCACACTCCCTCATGCGTCTTGCCGCATTTCCCACAGCGGCTCCAACCCTGCTGGCCCTTCGACCTCGAGTCGAATCCCTTGGGTTTCTTCACCGAAACCCCAGTCGTCTAACTAATCTCCGCCTTCCTCTTCCTGATGTGCTCTATATCAATCTTCATCGTGCCCTGGCTATCCAATCATCCAAGGTCGGGCACGCCGAATAGCTGACATATTTACGAATGTCAGCTCTCAACATATCGTGGTATAGAGTTTTCTTCATCTCCTCGTCAGCCACGTACTGGGGCACCAACAAGGCCCTATCCCTGAACTTGGCGGTAATCTCTGCCACCGTCTCCTTAGTTTGTCTTATATCCAAAAACTCCCTGGCCAGCTATTGAACCTCCACAGCTGGCACAAACTCTGCCCAAAACTTAGACACAAAATCCGACCAAGTCATGGCCTCAATGGCTGGTGCTCCCAAAGTATCACCGACTGCCTCCCACTAGTCTCTAGCTCACTCCCTCAAACACCCAGCATCGAATCTGACCTTTGATACCTCAAGGCATAAGCTCGTCACCTATGCATACTCAATGTCTGTGATCCATCGCCTAGCCACAATGGGGTCTTTCACCCCATAGAAGTCTGGTGCTCCGCATCCCATGAAATCCTTGAAGGAGAGCATACGAGTCCCTGACTTTCCAAGTGCCATGTCACTCCTGAACGCCCTAAGGTGATCCTCCATCAGCTCAATGAGACCCTCCTTGATCGACCCAAAAATCATAGGGGTCGACTCAAGGATGCCTGTCGTAATCTCGAATGCAATGAACAAGTGCAATCCATCATCAACTGGTTCGGAACCTGTACCCGAACCTGACCCAGATCCTGAGCCCCCTGCTCAATGACGCATCGCCACCATTCTGAAACAAAACACACAATCATCAGGGTCATACATAACATCGAGAGGTCTCACACTCTGCCACTCTTGGTTCC
Organism: Lactuca sativa; assembly: GCF_002870075.4. Classification (NCBI taxonomy): domain Eukaryota; kingdom Viridiplantae; phylum Streptophyta; class Magnoliopsida; order Asterales; family Asteraceae; genus Lactuca; species Lactuca sativa. Next base: position 398,562,579 of record NC_056626.2, on the reverse strand, counting down.
CCGCAACTTTCCAAGAGTCGAGTATGGATCCTATACTTTCAGTAGTACGAGCCCATACTAGCTTCCACATCTATCCGTACTTTCCTCCTGGTTTGCCTTGGTTTACCAAAGTCGCTTCCTATCCATGTATACGATTCACAATCGAATAAATCATGTCACTAATCTCATCCCAGGCTTTCCCTTGGGTAATCTCTGACCCACTCTCCACCATCGGCTGCATAATAAGTCCCTGTTATCTCTCCCTAACTAGCTCATAATACCATTACATATTACTAAGACCAGATAATTCTTCGAATGAGAGGTCCTACCCTACAATGTTTGGACTCAGACAAGAGCTGCGAAATAGGGCCAGACCTAACCTTCTGAAATTATTTAGTCCTTGTAATATGTTGTTGGATTAGGTGTCTAAGCCCATAACTATAATTGGTATGTACTTGAATTGATAGCATCACAGTCCTTTTGGGTTGCCCTCAAACCTAGCAACCGGACAAGGAAATTATGAAATGAGAGATATTGATTTATTATAAGATTAATAAATTAATATAAATGATTTATTAATATGTTAAAAGATTAATATATTGATTAGAAATCATAATGTATAATTAATAGTTAGCCAGAAATTAATTAGAATTAATTTTGGGGTTAACTGTATTAATTATAAAGTGCAGGGACTAGTTTGCAATTATCTAATAGTTGAGTGGAAGGCTCCAGAACCTCCTTGGAAGGGGGTGGACGAAATCTATAGGGGAAACCCTAATGATTTCGTCCAAGGGGGCTTAGATAAGACCCTTGGGTTTGCTTAGGCCTAAGCAAAGGAGCATTAGGGTTTTCCCTAAACCCTAGATCCCTCAACTATATAAGGAGCCCCCCCAGCTCCTAAAATCGATGACTCCTTCTTTGAAGAAAACCTAGGGCCGAAAATTGCATACTCTCTACCCTCTCTCCTTCAAGTTTCCTTCTTGCTAGTTCTTGGGTGTGATTCCATTAGAGGCATTACATTTGTGGTGCTAGGCTTCCAAGAAGATCAAGTTCAAGAGGATTATCAATTGTTTACTATAACAATTGGAAGGTATGTAACTCTTAAACCGTAGTTAGTTATTTTCGAAAATAGCCTCTCTCCTCTAGGGTTCTTGTTTGCAATTCAAAGTTATATGTTCAATAGTTAAAACATAGATCCAAGTAGGTTGCATGTGAACTTAGGAATTGTTTTTCTAGTTTATTTGTTTTACCTAAAACCCATCATATGTAACTTAACGTATTCGTTTACTAGTTGATTAAAGATAACTAGAACTCCTGAAAGCACAAAGCAAGCAGTATTCGAGCATGGAGTAACCAAAACCAGGCATATCCTAAACAAACCATCATATCACTGACTAATCAGTACTAGCATATAGTTGAATAAGCACATTCAGTAGGCATACAAGGCATCCCTCCTAGATCCTTAGCCCTAATCTAGCATGTAGTTCAATAAGCACATACAATAGGCATATAAGGCATCCTTCCTAGATCTTTAGCCCTAATCTAGCATGCAGTTCACATATTCACACTTCATATCATAATATAACATGTATGGGTATCTTTGGGGAAACTTACTTGAGCCCGACCGATTACACACATCACACTCCTTGTTCTTTATAAAAAACCCATAATCTTAATTTTAGAAAATTATTTTTCTTGTAAAAATCTCTCAAACCCTCGATTTGAGTTTAGACATACCCGGCCGATTGCACAAATCACACTCCTTGTTCTTTATAAAGGCCCTCTCCCTGAACTTGGCGGTAATCTCCGCCACCGTCTCTGTAGTTTGTCTCATAATCCTCCATTGTTCTTGGTGTTTGTGACTTATTTGAGGTATCACATTTGAGGTACTAAGCTCTTGAAGGGCCAAGTTCTACAAGCTACAACCAAGAGGTATTCATCTAACTTGTTTTATGTTGTAAATCTCTAAATTGTATGCTAGTTAGGGTTCATGCTTTGGATAAATGAAAATTTCATGTATAACTTGATAAAAATTAGATCCAAAGCATTAGGTTGTATGTGCACCTTAGGATTGTTATAGTACTCAAAACCCGTCAGTGGTATTAGAGCCTAGGGTGTTTTCTGTTATATTGATGCATTGGTTAATTGTTCAAAGTTAAAGCAAATTGAAATCTGCTCTCTGACTGGTGGACTCGATGAGTCCTATGAAGGAACTCGACGAGTCCATTGCCTGACTCGACGAGTTGGATCATCTGTTGGTAGATTTTCGAGGTTTTTTTTTGGCCAGAATTGGAGTAGGATCATTACCACAAACTATTTTGACTGATAAAAATCGTTTTTGTTATGATAAGGTAATGATTATTCTCATCCAATTGAAGGATAATTGTCAAATTTTGAGATAATTACTTGTTTATGTGATATATTAATTATTTGTAGTATTTGATGTGAATTATCTTTCTATATGAAATTAGATTATGTCAAATTTTTTGATATAGATAAATCATATGATTAATTTTATTGTTTTCAAATTTAATCTAAGAGGTTTTGAAAAGTTTTAAAACTTGCCCTCAAGTTTTGGAATTTAAAATTTGATTGAAAAGTTTTGATTTTGAAATATTTAAATTCTAAACCCTAGAGTTTAAAAAGTTTAAAAATCAACCCTTAACTATTATAATATTAATAAGAGTAAATTACTGAAATCGTCCCTGTGGTTTGGTCAAAATTGCACGTTTGGTCCCTAACTTTTTTTTGCACTCGGATCATCCATGTGGTTTGCTTTTGTTGCGTTTTTCGTCCCTATGGTTTGGTAAAAGTTGCATGTTTGGTCCTTAACTTTATGTATGTAAGGGATGAAAAATGCAACAAAATCAAACCACAGGGACGAAAAACGCAACAAAATCAAACCACAGGGACGATCCGAGTGCAAAAAAAAGTTAGGGACCAAACGTGCAATTTTGACCAAACCACAGGGACTATTTCAGTAATTTACTCTATTAATAACTTAATACTTATATATATATATATATATATATATATATATATATATATATATATATATATATATATGTATAAGATACTCAGTCTTACCGTTAGTAGGCCTCATTCACGAAATTGGTCTATATAGGGGGTATAAGGAAATTGCCTATAAAATGACGATTGAATGGGTGTTCACTCTCACCCACCGCTTCCTTGACTAGTGGAGGGTCGTTAGCCGAACGCGTAGGATAGGACATTAATTCTCATTAAAAATTATAATGATAATTATAAAAGTAACTAAATGTTTTTCTAAATTCCCAATCTTAGTTACTTTAGGAAAAATGTGAAAATGGTGCTATTCCATGAAATTGCACTTTGCACCTTTCCAAGTCGTTAGTGGAGCGTGTGTGGTTTACTGACACACTAATTTGGACTAACAAGGGTGGCAAATGGTAGCTCAATGTTTGTCATAGATCAATGGAGTGTGTGTGGTTCACCGACACATTGATTAGGTGATAAATGACATCAAGAGTACCACACATATTTGCATGGTTATTCACATCTTGTTTGTGATCCTCGGTATCCCAATCACATACTTGAAGGGCATAATCGAGATTAAACATGCCATTGAAAGGTTCAATGAATCTCAAAGATCTAGGATTTTCATAAAACTTAATTCTTTTAAATTTTGGTTTTAGGTGGTGAAAATTGGTAAATCATCATTTACCTACCTTCAAATAATTCGTAATTAGATTACGACATCCCTTTTCTAAGTTGTGAATTATTGTGTTTGGGTCCTAGCCTTAATATTTCATTTGGGTGTTATATTAAGGAATTTCTATCTAATGAAACTTGTCTTTCTTTTTCAGATGTCTACCTCAAACAACGCTTCAAACTCAAACTCTTCCGGCTCTTTCTCCCTCATGAATTATGTGGGAGGGTCATTTTCGATGGGTCGAATTTCAACGACTGGATTCGAAACATTCGCATGGCCATTTGCTACGAGGAAAAGGAATATGTCCTCGACAAAGAGCTAAAGGAGATTGATGAAGAAACCGCTACTCCTGAGCAACTAGCTGAGTATAGGGCTCATGGGAAGGAGGCCACAAAGGTGTTGTACATCATGCTAGCCACTATGACTTATGAGCTTTAGAAGTCCTACAAGGACTTCTGGCCTTTCGAGATGCACTAAGACTTGATGGAAAGGTACCATCAGAGTGCTCGACAAGAAAGGTATGAAATCATTTTCTCCATGATAAAAACAAAAATGAAGGATGGAGAATCCATCACGGTCTACTTGAAAAAGATGCAAAGATATGTGGATCGCTTGCTAAAGTTGAATGTCAATTTTGAAGAAGAGTTGGCTATTGACATTATCCTACACTCATTGCCTCCTTGTTAAGATCAGTTTAGAATGACTTATCATATAAACAAGGAGGAAGTCACTCTAAGCAAGTTTCAAGGCCTACTAAGAACCGCTGAAAGTAGTTTAAAAGGCAAATTTGTTGTACCCACTCCTATTGCTGTTGCCCTAGTTCTGGCAATTGGACATGGGAAGGGAAAGAAGAGGAAAGCTTCCTCAAAGAATCACAAGGGAAAGTCTCATGATGGATCCTCTTTGTTGGGAATTAGAGTTGCGTCATTGCATCTTATTTAGTAGCTCATTTATGTAAACGGGCTTGGGCTTTTCTAGTTGTCATTTATTAGGGTTAGAATATTTAAGGTGCATGCATGCACCGTGTCTCATAACTTTGGCAATATTCTTGTAACCCTAATCACACCTCTACAGTAGCAATTCTTAATCGAGTTCTTCTGAGGCCGTGGCTTATAATCATTAAGCATAATTTGAATTATTGTCTTGCTCTTGTTCTTAATATGTTTTGAATCTAATTGATCTTTCAAGGTTTATTATCCTAACAATTGGTATCAGAGAAGGAGATTGTGTAATCTATACGCATCTCTTATGTTTATAAAGTCATTAGGGTTTCCGTTAATATTGGATTTGGTTCAGCCGTCATCACAGTTTCATTGACATTAATCTATGATCTTAATATTACCCTAAAAGTACATCAGTTTACACGTCTGATTCTTAACAGGTCTCAAAAAGTATATCATCATGCAACACGACGATTCTCACATCAACTGCATCAGCCTTTCTAGCAACATTGGATCGACCACTAGGATCCCAATTCTTTTCCCCAATGAATATGAAGTATGGGCACTTCACTTCTAAGATTACGTTCTTGGTCTAGAAGACAACGCATATATGATATGGGAGCCCATCGCTCTTGGGGCATTTGTTTACACTGGAACCAGAAGAGTCATTAAAACTCAATCTGAGAAAGACAAAATGATTAGCAATGTTAAGGCAATGAGAATCATTCAATTTGCTTTGCCGCCTGACACTTTTCGACTAGTTAGTTCGTGTGACACAGCCAAAGCCATCTGGGATAGGCTTAAGGAACTCTACTCTATAGATGCGGATCTTGAGCACTCCACACAAACACTCTTGCTTTCAGAGTTTGGTGCCTTTACACAGAAGTCTAAAGAGAGTTTGAGACAAACTTTCAATCGTTACAATCATCTTCTAAGTAGGATGATGTAACATGGCATTAGACATGAAGTTATTGAACAAAAGGTCACGTTCATGAATTGGCTTAGATCTGAGTGGATGGCAATAGTGTCAACAGTTAAGGCGCATGAGCAGTTCAAGAATTATACTTTTGCAAAGCTTGTTGGAATCCTGAAGTCACATGAAAATGAGGTGACATAAGAAGCGAAAGTTGTATTTGGGATGGAATCTTTGGCCCTCGTTGCGAAGGGAAAAAAAGTACCAGAGGATGGTTTAGAATCTAATGTTTCTTATTGTGAGCTTACAAATGAAGAGATTGCATTGATGGTGTCAAATCCGAAGCGATTCGCAAAGAAGAAGTTTCCTTCCAACAAGAACCGAAACTGGTAAGGAAGCTACAGTTTTGAGAAGGTAAAAGAGGAGAGTGCGAATTGCTCACAAAAGGAAGAGGAAAAGAAGGAAAAGAAGCTAACTAGTGACTCTGGCTATGATTGTAACTACTGTCATGGCAAAAATCACTTGGCCAAAGAGTGGATGCTACGAAGGTTGAATGAAAAGAAGGAAGGAGAAGACGATGAGACTTATCATCTCCGAAAGCTTGAGGAGATAAAGAAGAAAAATAACTCTGATAATTCAATACCTGCTTTAATTATGCAGGAACAAGAAGCTGATGATGAATTGGGTAGGGTGGAAGTCTGGTCCACGGATTATGAAGATGTGGAGGTTCGCAGGTCAACTCATGAGAGAAGTTTCATAGCGAAAGAAGAAGATTCGCATTCTGGAGGAAGATTTTTCATGGTGACAAATGATGTGTCACAGATGCGAGGATACGCCAATGATAGTGGACGTGGAAGTGATAGTTTTTTCGCTGCAAAACCAGTTTTTGAGCAAATCAACGAATGCGATCTGATGGTTAACAAGGTAAACTCTAATCTTGAATCTCTTAATATACCTATGTAAAGATAAGAAACTGAACTAAATGAATTTAAATTCACATTTTCTAGTTTTAAACAAACTCGCTTGACAAATTCTAACCTAATCGATCAAATCAGCAGGGTTTCGTCAAAAAGTGAGGAGAGACGTATATGGATAGAGAAGATTGAGTATGATTTAGCTAAGTCTAGGGATGAGTTAATTTACTTGCAACAAGACAATTTAATGCTTTTGAAACAACATAATAGTTTTTGTTTGATTGCGAAAAGGCTTTATCTTAATATTACTCAATTGCATCTTGATTGTGAGATTGGTCAAAAGCTCCATAAGATGATATTGCCATTCCTTGAATTAAAGGAAGACGAAATTGATGCTGACTGTTATAAGTGAGAATCCATCATCTCATCTGATGAAACTTCAAAAGCTTACAAGACTGGTCTGGACAAAATTGAATCATTTATTAAGTCAAAAGACCACAAGAACATGCTAAAACAGCTTTTGGATGAAAATGACAAAATGCGAATTAAATCTGACATTGTGCAGAAGATTGACTCATTGAGTATAAAGTTGAGTTCAGATAACAAATTTAATGTGGATAACACATCTGAATTTGACGATGACAGTGATATGAGTGAAATATCTGTAAAGGATGAGGTTGATTACTCAGAGTTTGTTAAAAATGAACCTGATGTTGGGGAGTCCCAGTTTTTGAAAATTCTGTTGAATTCGCACGACTTTCTGAAAATAATCCAAATGTCTTAAAAGAAATTGCGACTTTTTTCCAAAAGTCCAAATTGTCCCTAATCAGGTTTTCAAAATCAATGGGGTAAATAAGAATCAAACAGTCGAATTAACGTACTTAGTTGAAGAAGACAACGTAGATGGATGTGATAAGTACTTTTGGTCAAGTCCTATTGATAATTCTAACGAAATAGTTGGTCTCTTAGAAAGGACCTCATGGAGAGTAAAAGGAAGATATGTAGCAGAACCTTTAAAAAAAGGTCAATTCCAGCTATAAGAAAGGAAGTCCCAGTGGAACTAAGAGTGTTCCTAGCGACACATCTTCAGTACAAAACAAAACTCCAACAAGAAAGCCAAGAGCGAAAGCTAACATTCATAAATCGTCAGAACAGTTCGTAGCATAGAGACATCAAAGGAATGCAAGATACAGCAAAAATATCAAGGAAAGAAAACAATTATGGCAATCCAAAAATACCAACTTCGTTCGCATTGAAAAACCTCTTAATCAAAATGCGAAAGTAGCATCAAATGCGAACCCAAAGAGCTCTTCACGAAGTCAGTTTCGTAGTCTAAAGGATTCTAAACAATTTTTTTCTTTCAAAAACCTATTCTTTCAAAGCCAAAAGCCCTGGGGAGAATCCAAATCCTCACAACTCATAAACCAAATATGCTTCATATCCTGTCAAGACATCGAAGGATGTTAAGGGACAAGGAAAGCTGATTTCGGATCATCAAGTTCCAATCAAGAAGCCTGAAACTAACACAAAAGATACTAACCTAAAAGATAAGAGGATGAAGGTTTTTAAAATTACAAGGAAATATAACACCACCTTAATAAAACGAACCTATATGGTTGATCTTGCAATTACTTACTCTCTTTCAATAAAAGGGTCACAATGACCCAAAACAACTTTAGTTTCCTAAATCTGCTTAATTTTTGCAAGTAATTCATGATGAACAGTTTGACACTAAATGGTATATCGACAGTGGTTGTTCGCGCCACATGACAGGAAAAATAGAGGAACTACGAGAGTATAGAGAACTGAAAAATGGTGGAAGAGTGAAGTTTGGAAATAACTCACTTGGAGAAATTAAAGGTTATAGAATGATAACAAATGGCGAATTCTCAATTCATAAGGTTGCTTATGTCGAGGGTCTACAACACAATCTTATAAGTGTTTTGTAGTTGGTCGTTGGCACAGGATTAAAGTCTCATTTGACGACGAAGGTTCTGAGATCATAGAAAAGAAAACCAAAGCAGTCTTCTAAAGTCTAAACGCAAAGGCGAGATGTATCTGTTGAACTTAAATCCGTTACGAGGGAAGCCAACCATTTGCCTTCTAACGAAAGCTCCTGCAGACGATAGTTGGCTATGGCATAGAAGATTTTCGCACCTTAAATTCAAAGATATCAACAAGCTTGTTGTTGGTGATCATGTGCGAGGGCTTCCTCTCCTAAAGTACGACAAGGATCATCTTTGTGCTGCATGTAAAATGGGAAAGAAAAGCATGAAAAGTCATCCAACGGTGGTGAATACGAAAGTCATTGAGCCACTTGAACTTTTGCACATTGATCTTTGTGGTTCGTTTGCGATCGAAAGTATTGGTGGTAATAAGTATATTCTTGTTATTATAGATTATTTTTCTCGTTTCACTTGGGTTTATTTTCTTAAATAGAAATCTGAAGCCACTCCCAAGCTCAAAGACTTCATAAAGCAGATTGAATTACAACTGCGAAAGCTAGTTTGCAATATTCATAGTGGAAATGGGTTGGAACTCAAAAACCAGGAGTTTGAAGAATTTCTGACCTCGAAAGGAGTGTCGCATAAATTTTTGGCTCCATACAGTCCACAACAAAACGGAGTCGTTGAAAGGCAAAATTGATCATATTGTGAGGTTGTAAGAACCATGCTCTCATTTACGAATCTGCCACTATATTTCTGGGCTGATGCGATTGGGACAACTTGTTTCACCCAAAACCGTTCAATTCTTAATAAACGATTTTCTATGACTCCCTATGAAATCATAGACAAACGAAAATCTAACGTAAAGTTTTTCCATGTTTTTTTGGTTCCAGGTGCTTCATCTTTAATTCTAATGAACAAAGGAACAAATTCGATGTGAAAGCTAACGAAGGTATCTTCTTGGGATATTCGTTGACCTCTAAGGCATATAGGGTTATCAAAAAATGATCAAACGAATAGAAGAAACCTATTATGTCACGTTCGATGACAACTACTTAAAGAGGACTCAAGCGAATGACAGTCAATCAAAATAGATCTTTCCTAAACCAAGCCCAACTACGATTCCACTATCCAATCTCTATGAAGAATTCATGCTACTATTCGATGAGCTAGAGAAGGCTATCTCTTCCGAATCTAATGCGGGTTACAATAAGGTTGATGAATTAAAGAAGATAATTGATGACGCTGCGAATGATATGCATAAAGAGAAACAAAGTGTGTATGGCCTACATGACACAAACGCTACATTACATGGGGAGAGTTCTGAATCACCTTCCAATGCAACTTTTCAGGGGGAGCACTCTAATCCACAAGAGACTCATGAAATTCCACTCCAGGGGGAGAATCCAACACCTGATGAAGAGACATTCACATCATTCGAGGGGGAGAAAGATAATATGAATGATGATTCGGATGTACCGAATGATGATTCGGATATACAATCAGAATTTGAGGACATAAATGCTGAATTGGATCCTTCTTATGATCCTGATTATCCTTCTCTGGCTAAATGAACTAGAGATCATCCAAAAACACAGGTTATAGGCGAATCCTTTTTAGGAGTTCTTACAAGAGCACAACAAAAGGCGAATCGAACTGCTTTATTCTCCAAAGTAGAGTATTGCATGTTTAATTCATTCATGTCCAAAGTCGAGCCCAAAAATGTTCAGATTGCTTTGGATCATTCAGATTGGGTACAAGAGATGTAGGAGGAGCTCAATGAATTCGAATGAAACAAAGCCTGGATACTGATTCGTACTCCAAAGGATGCAACTATTGTAGGGTTAAAGTGAGTGTTTCGCAACAAGCTTGATAAAGAGGGAAATGTTATATGAAACAAAGCACGACTGGTTGTAAAGGGGTATTGTCAAGAAGAAGGCATTGATTACGAAGATATCTTCGCACCCGTTGCTAGGCTAGAATCCATTCGCATTTTTCTGGCTTATGCGGCACATAAGAATTTTGAAGTATACCAGATGGACGTCAAATGTGCACTCTTGAATGGGGTACTTGAAGAGACAGTGTATGTGGAGCAACCACCTGGCTTCATAAATGTGAAGTATCCTAATCACTATTACATTCTATACAAAACAGTCTATGGTCTGAAACAAGCTCCAAGGGCCTGGTACAAAACTCTCACTCGTTTCTTAAAAATGTCCAAATTTAAACAAGGTTCAGTGGACCCAACCTTCTTTCGCAAGAAAGAGGGTGACCACTTAATGATTGTCCAAATCTACGTTGATGACATTATCTTCGGATCAACTAACCCCAACTTAACAGCTGAATTCCGAAAGCTAATGGAAACGAAATTTGAGATGAGTTCAATGGGTCTAATTAACTTTTTCCTTGGATTAAACATAAGCCAGGAATGTATACTTGGAATGGTGGGATATTCAAAAACGAATGTTCAAATGGCATTCAGAACAAAACTAACACCATCTCTGGAAAAACCAGCTGCTAATATGACCTTTTATCGTTAGATTATCAGTTCATTGATGTATTTAACAACTAGTCGGCTAAATATTATGTTTTATGTTTGTTATTGTGCTAGGTTCCAAGCGAATCCTCGCGAACCCCACATGGTAGATGTCAAGAACATATTCAGCATTTTCGGACACTGATCTAGGAGGATGCGGCCTGGATAGAAAGAGTATAACGGGAGGATGCGAATTCTTGGATGGCAAGCTCATAAGTTGGCAGTCGAAAAAGCAAAATTGCCTATCCCTCTCAATTGTTGAAGCAGAGTACATAGCTTCAACCTCATGCACTTCACAAGTCATTTGGATTCAAAGCCAACTTTATGACTATGGTTTGAATATAAAACAAATCCCCTTTTACTGTGACTCCGAAAGTGCCATTCACATTGTCACAATCCAGTGCAATACTAAAAAACGAAACACATAGCACTGAGATATCATTTTATCAAGGATCATGTGGAAAATGGTAATGTTGAAATACACTTCGTAAGATCTGCTAGTCAGTTAGATAACATATTCATTAAAGCCTTACCTGAACCTACCTTCCATCGGATTCTTCAAGGATTGGGAATGATAGAAGATGAATCTGTTCCAAAACCACTTTCACTTTCATAATGACCCTTTCGTTTTTTGTTGTACTTTCGCACTCGTAGTCTAGAGCATGTCACGCGAATTGGTGTGAACGCTCGCAGTAATTCACAGTCATCTTTTGTTTCGCGAATCGGTGCGAATGCTCATAGTAATTCGAGCCCTTGTTTATCCTATGACTTCATGCGAAAGCTCTACATATCTCATGATCAACTGTTCATTCGTGGTCTGGAGCATTTTATATCCTTTTGTACATTATGTATATATATATATATATATATATATATATATATATATATATATATATATATATATATTTACTTAATGGTTTTGTTTTAATTATGTTTTATAAACTTTATTTTTATTTATTTTATATTTTCAAGAATATCAAAATACAAAAATATTTTACTTCTTTTTATTTTTATTTATTCAAAAAAAAAGTTGTTCTGTTTATATTTCTTTCGTTAAATATTTGTGCAAATTTGAAGGCAAAATATTTACTTTTCAATCACGAATGATGGGGCATGTATAAATTTCTTGATCTATGTACTAGCTAAGTGTCCCTAGAAGCATGTTGCTGCATGTTGTCTGAAGCCTCGACAACTTTATGTTGAAGCCTTAATGAATCGATTATACCAATCGTTTCTTCCTATCTAGGCTACGAATTCACATAAGTCTTGAGCTACCTTACTCTTCTCAAATTGAGTAAAGAGTTAGCTGCTCGTTCATATTTGCATAACAGAGGTACATTCGTTTCCTTGGAACCAGCTCATACTTTTCTCCATCACTTTCTCTTTCATGATTGTAACCCTTGAGATTCTCAAAAATTACCACTGAGGTTTATGGTTACACAACATCTGTGTTAATGATCTTAGTTTTGTTCAACCACGAACTGAGTGAAACCCAAAATTCAACACACTTATTTGAAGGCATTAACGAAAATCCAACAATTAATGTTATAGATTTTTCACCAAGGAATTAACGAAAATCTATTTTCATGGACTGTACCGAGAAATATATTTTTCTTTTGCGAGATCTTAATGAAATATTTTAGAACTAAGGCGTTTCTACTCAAAAGATCCAATTTTTTTTTGAGATTTCTGCATCTATCCAAGTTACTAAAATAATTCCAAAGCTACTTGTTCAACTGACTACACTGGTCACACGAGTACTTCATCCCAACGTTCGTACTTATATCAAGTTTCGGAGTTTGGTTGACACAAAAGACACCTGGTAAGCCTATGGAAATGACGCCTTTCACTGTTTCTTAATAAACAGGTGATCGTAATTTAACGGGGAACCACATAGACACTTCTTAGTCTCTCTTGACTTCGAAGGAAGAGATCTTTGCCCAGGATCCACTGTATCGTGTCTTAAAATAGACATCACTAAAATCCCACATATACTTTGCTTTATTTCATTATCTTTGTCACAATCTAGCACGAAGATCCTTGTGATTTTCCAAAAGTTTGGTTCGTGGTACTTACCCTCATTTTCAGTTTTGCAGTTCCACTCAAGTTTACTTCAAGGCGAAAGTTCGTATCTTAATGCAAAAGGTGGTATACACTTAAATGCAAAAGGGAGAAACTGATGCAACACTCTAGTGGATAAGGATTCAAATGGGCGCGTGAAAATTTGAACCAACGTTTCCTTTACCACCGCCTGACACACGTTTCTGACATAACAGTTGTCAAATCATGCTTTTGCAGGCGACTTTTCAGTGCCTGATACAATCATCTCTCTGGATTTCTCTCACCAAACAAACGGTAGAAAGGGTTTTTATGCTACATCTGCCCTTACCACTCACAAATACTCGCAAAGAATTTTGGCGATCTTCATCATCTACTGTTCACCATCTTCATCTTCAAGCAATTATCAATGGCGGGATCTTCTGAAACTCCTTCTATTCAAGAACAATCAGGGCATTCATCTCTTCTCACTATCAAGCAAAACCAAAACTTGATTCTGGATCTCGATCCTCTCAAGTACGACAACTTCATTTTACCGATTGTTGAGTGCTTGAAATACGCACCATTGGTTAAAGCTTTGAGAACTTGTGAGATTGTTCCATTGTCTCCTCTCTCCAAGGCGTACTTATCTGCTTGATACATCAAGGAAGAACAAAGAATCATGTTCGAAGTTCTTGACAGGAAAACCTCAGTCACTGTGTCCCGATTTTGTTCCTTATTAGGGATTGAGTTGACTACTGATATGGTAGACCCCGATTCCATCACTATCGCTGCCATTATGGAGATGTTCTACCAAATGGGTTACAAAGAAGCCCTAACCTCCATCTCCAAGTTCAGGAAACCTAACCTGCCGCCTCAATGGAATGGGCTTTTTACTTTACTATTCAAGAGCTTCTCTGAGTGTGTGATTGGCTCTGACTGCGCCAACAAATTGTTCATGACCATCATGTATGGTATCTACACATGGGAAAACATCGACTTTGGGGAATTTCTTTGGACTCAATCAGTCCAAAGTACTCATTCTTCAAACCGACACAGTGAGATTTCATGTGCTCGATTCTAGAAGATTGTTATTCAAAGGGTAATTGAGAGGCTTAAACTTCCGGTGATGCGAGATTCATTCATGTATGCTATTTCGATCTTTCACACTATGAATTTCATCATCACTGACAACTTAAAATTTTCGTTCGTGGGTACCATTCCTGAAGCCATCTTTTGTTCTGTTTTTGTTGCTAGCAAGATTCTCGAGACTTACAGGAAACTTCCAATTTCAGGCTTTCGTCCTTTGACTAATGAGATGTGAGCGATATTAGTAGACGCTGATAATCCTAAGAAAGGAGGAAAGAAGAAAACTCGGAAAGAAGATACTTTAACAATAGCTGCAACCCCCAAGAAACAAGAGGAAAAAGCTGGCTCATCTGCACCATCTCCTCCTCCAGCCAAGAAGTGAAAGATCAAGAAAGCCACTCTTAAGCCCAGATCTCCAACTCCCAGTGAAAGCAAACATTCGCAGTCTAACACTCACTCAGACATTCGCATTGAAAGGGACAAGCCTATCCAAACTGAAGATGCTACTACAACATCTATTTCTGAGGTTTCACAGCCTATTTCCACAAACCCCAAGGTAATCTTTTTGATTCCCATCTCCGTTCCTATTATTGATGACTTCTTTGAGAATGCATCTATTCCCTCTCCTACTGTTACCGTTTTTACACCGATTACCATTGAACCATGTCCACCCCCTGTTAGTTCGCAAGTTCAAACCATTCTTGCTTCTTCCACTCCTATGTCCACTGACTCTACTGCCACTACCTCAACCACGAACATGACCAGTGAACCTCTTGTTACTATCAACGCATCTGATGCGGGGGTAGGAGCTTCAGGTTTAACTGCAGGTCATTCAACACCTCCAATTTCTACTGAGACAAGATGATTCAGATACCTTTTTCAAAGGAGATGGGATTGATTTTAAATCTTTTCAGTTCAGTCCATTCCGAGTTCAGGATGATAGTGATGATGATGCTCCTGTTACTCAAAGACAGTTCAAGGCTATCAATGCGATGTTAGATTCGCTAAGGCAACAGTTGAGGACTTCTTCCAGTCGATGAAAAAAGAACATCAGGCCAATCTGGATAAAGCGAATCAAGCGGTTTTTAACTCGACTGCTATATGCAAAGGGGTGGTTGAGAAGGTTGAAAAACTCATCTCTGATGCTCAGACCTTTATGAAGACTTTACAAACATGTGCTGAGACAAATACCTCCAAGGCGAATGAGGCAATAGTGTGTCTTCGCACCTCACTACAAAATGAAAAAGAAGCCCATGTGCAGGTTCACACTGATCTGCAAACAGATAGCACTGAGTTTCGGACGTCACTCTCTTCAAAAATTGTTAAGCTTCGTGAAGATCTGGCAGTTGAAAGCGGCATTATGGACGAACTAGCTGTCAAAACAACGAAAGTCCAAGTTCAGGCTGCTAAACTCGCCCACGCAAACAAAGAGATTAAGGATCTTAAGTTCGAACGAGCTGTTATTAAAAGCGTTGTTGGAGATGTTAATGCTTTGCTCTCCAATATTCTTGATGCTCATGATCCTATACTTACAATCTCTATTCGAAGGCATTTCACTGACAAATTTCATCTTGCTCTTTCCATGCTCAATCAAATAGAGGGTGTTTCAGAGTCTCCCGACCTTTCAAAATAAGGGGGAGAATCATCAAAAGAACCTCAACAACCTCCAGAGACCAACACTAGTACATCTAGTCATGAGGAGCAAAAACCGAAAGTCTCCAGTGAAATGAAGGTTAATGTAGCTTTGGGTTCCAAAGGCAAAGAAAAACTAGTGAATAGTGACGATGAAGAGCCTGATGAAAACGAGCTGAAAAGAATAAAGGCTTGAGAGGCTGAAATGGACGAACATCAAAGAATTATCCGAGAGGCAGAAGCTAAGGAGCGAGCAGAACGCAAAGCTCAGGTTACTTTGGAAAGTCGAAAGACTTTGTTTCCACCATGGACCTTGGAGCGAATCCTTAATGAGGCAGTTGATAATCCAAGAATGCATTGGTTGGAGCATGTAACTTCGTTTGATCTGGAGAATTCATAAGATTCTCAATTTGACATGCCTATCACTCCACGAGCATTCTTGTTTCGTAGTTTTGAAGTAATTGTGAATGCTCTTTCAACAGATGAGAAAGTTGATAACTCTTTAATGGAGTTTTACTTATCACATGCCAAGTCTTAGCACCTCACTTGGAGTGCACAAAAGATTACCACTGTGAAGGTCATACGGCCAGTTGAAACGGGGAGCTTCGTGAACATCAAGTTCAAAACAACAAGAGGATCCGAAAGTGCTGTTCATGAGTTTTCCTTGGTTGATCTGCCATGTCCTAATCCCTATGATTGGATCATTTTATTGCACTTCCTTTTTAGGGTTACAAAAGATAAGAACGTGTACGTTATAAAATCTCTATCAAAATCATTACGTTCAAGAATGAATGCAAGTATCTATATATAATAAACCCTACAACGTACTCACGGATGGACAGGCCCATACCGGAGACAAAACTGGACTAGCTAACGAGCCCAAAGACGCAACACTAAACTGTACCTAACAATCTCCCCCTTTGCGTCAATTTGGAGCGAGACTATGACTTCTTCTTGCTGGGTCCAGCTGCCGGAACCTTCTTGGTGGTATCAAACAGACGAGGGATAATAGCGAGGATTGTCTGTCTGAAGCGGATGTACCACTGGATCATATCATCAAAGTATTTCTTGTCGTCAACTGAGTTTTGCTTGCACTGATGAATGATACTCAAAACATGTTCCAGGCATGCAGTGGTGTAGAGATGTTTGTCTGCCAAAGCGAATAGGCATTTTTGGCCTTCGTTTCTGGTAAACATAACAGAGTTTCTCTTCGGGTATACCTTCCCTATCTGCATCATGTTGAGATCACTTGCTGAGCCAAAAGGAGAAATAGTAGGCTTTTTCTTGAAGACACTCGCTATCTCCTGATCCATCTTGACAACTTCCATGATGTAGCAGACAAGCATCCTCTTGAAGTGGTCAATGATCTGACCATATTTTGCTTCATTTGTAAGAAGGATATTGTGCAAAATTATCCAATCGTGTGGATTTAAGTTGGGAAGATCAGCAAGCGAAATGGCATGTTCGGTCTTGGCAGATCCTCTTAGCACCTTAAACCGAACATTGGTTAAGTTTCCTTCCAGATACGGCTTGAGGACCCGAACATTGGCTATCTTCTGAGCGCTCCATGTTTGATACTGTGGTTGAGCATCCCTCAGATAGAACTCGACCAAATCCCTGTCTACCTTTGGATGAGGATGAGGGAACTCGGCAATGTTGTCAAAGGCATGGAAGACGAACGCCTTTCGGGTCAGTGGCATGTCGAACTGAGAATCGACAGAATTAATGCGATCTAGAGAGATCACTGGTTCGAGCCACAAGATACTCGGTGTTTCGATTACTTCTTTCAGCAACTTCTTAAGAGTCCAAGGAGGAAAAAGGGTTTTCCTACTCTCAAGAAGGTCATGAGCTTCTTTCTGTTTTCGTTCAGCTTCTTCAGCCTCTCTAGCAACCTGAGCGCTAATGTCAGCGTCCTTGTCTCGGCCTTGATTTTTCAAAAGATCGGCAATGGTCTCTTTATCTTCATCACTCTCTTCAGCAATTTTCTTGCCCTTGTCTTTGGCACCCGAACCTAAGGCCTGGCCTGTTGGAGGAGGTTCAGTTGTTTTGGTTGCTGTAGAAGTAGGAGGCGGTTGAGATACATGCTCTCCCCCTTGTTTCGGAATGGACACGAAGTCAAGGAGCCCTTCAATTTTGCTCAGAAGAGAAAGGGCAGGAGCAAGATTTTCCGCGAGAGTACGCCTCACAGAGTAGTTTAGTATCGGGTCATGTGCTTCCAGGATGTTTGAAATGGCTGCGTGGACATCCGAAACACACGAAGACACAATCTCTCTTTCAGATCGAAGAGACTCAATCTCCTTTTGAGAATTGGAGAGTTGAAGACTCTTGACCTTCAGAGCAGTGGTCTTTCTGGCAAGAGCGTCCATAAGAGAATTTTCAGCAGCAAGATCTTCCTGGAGCTTGGTCAGTCGCTCCTCAATCGTCGCTTTAAACGCTGAGTTGTCGTCTGAGAGAGTTTGACGAAGAGTGCCAAAAGACTTCATTTCTAAGGCAATTGAGGTAGTCAGCTGGTTGACAAGAGGTTCCAGTTTCGTTTTGGTTTTGTTAGCAGTCTCCTGTAAAGATTTCAACAGAGAGGAAGCATCAGTAAATAGTTTTTCGACTTTTTCGTTCGCAGCCTCACAGGATTTGGTGGATGCATCAATTGCGGCAGTAGCTGAGTCTAGAGAGACTTGATGAGCTTTGGAAAAAGCATCAACAATCTTCTGAACAGCAGCTTCAGAAATAGTAGACTGTGATGAAGAAGAGGAGGCGATGAGCGAATCTATCTTTTCGTGAAGCTCCTTGAGATGCTTCTTGGTGACCGGAGCATCATCATCGTCATCACTCTGCACCTGATACGGACTGTAATAGACCAAATCAAATGTCATATCCTCCCCACCGAGGAATGGTTCTTCGTCCTCTGCTTCCTGAGGTGAGGGTGGAGGCTCGGTAGTGGAAGTAGGTTCGGGTTGTGAAGTAGGTTCGGTAGTGGGAGTGGGTTCGGGTGCTTTAGTAGGAGCCCCCGTATCAGATACGTTGGTTCTTACTTCAGCAGTGGTTGTGGTAGCTTCTGTAAAAATGGGAGGGGGTACTAGGATGGAGGTAGGTGGTATTTGAGTGGTGGAGGTTATGGGGGGAATAGAAATAGGAATGGTAACTGGTGGAGAAGAGATAGGTGAAGTGGAAACATGAACTTCTGGGGTAGGTGATCGTGGAGGAGTGTTACCACGAGGAAACCCATCATAGTCTGAATTTTCTTCCTCAGATTCGCTTGAGGAGGAAGCGAGTATCAGATTTCGCCTCATTTGGGTTTTTCTCTTCTTCATTGGAGGGGAGTGGGCAGCCTTGGTGGTTTTACGTTTCTTGGGAGAAGGTCCTTTCGCTCCCTTGCCAACCTGCTTGTCTTTGCCTTTTTCATTCTTCTTTCCCCTGGGAGCAGGCTTGTCAGCTTCATGGATGGATTTAATCATCTCAGGAGTTAGCTCTCTAGGACCAGAGCGACGAAACTCCTTGTAGGTTCTGATGATACGGCTATCGGCAGGAACGTCTCCATACATCGACTCAGGGATGGAGCCAATGAACTGAAACTTGGATGCGTCAGAGACAATTATCTTCGTGGTATGGAAAGTACCAATCGAAGACATTGGAGAACCAGCAACAATGGGGACATGATACTTTTCCATCACCCATTTTGTAATGAGAGTCCAAAAACGAGCATAGGAAATCTCGGAATGCCGAGATGTAGAAGCCAGACTCTGAATAAGCTTCTGCCATAGGACCGACCCATAGTCCAGGTTGATACCGTTGTAGACCCCATAGAGAATCGAGATGAACAGACGACTCGCTCCGTCTGATCCAGCACTGCGTTCAGATAACCCCTTGAACAACACTGTAAACAACCCATTCCACTGAGGAGGCAGGCACGATTTCTTGAACTTCGTGACCGTTGTCAGCACCTCAGTATAACCCATATTGTAGAACATAGAAAACAGGTGACCCACCGGAATTGATTCAGGGTTAACCCTAGATGAATCAGGTTCAAGCCCTAAAAGTGAGCAGAATCGTTGCTTGGAGATTGACGCCTTGTGATCAAGCACGTCGAAGAAGATCCTGTCGACTGACTTGTCGTAATGAGCAGTGGCGAAAATTTGGGATAAGAACTCCATAGGAACAGCTTCAGCTTTGGTGAGTGCAGGAGCAAGCGGCGAGTATTTGAGACACTCAATGATCGGGAACATGAAGGCATCATAAACCTGAGGAGTAAGATCGATGATCAAACGCTGTTGGGGATGAATCGGCAGGATGTGGGAAGTGGCATGAACCGATGATGAATCCGCCATTGTTGTGAAGAAGTTGGGAGAGATGATGAACAATAGAATACGTGAATAATTTCTTGCTCTCTGAAATTTGGGTGCAGTAAAGAGGTAAATAATGGTGAAGATTACCTTTTATACTGTGGCTAAAGGAGAGAGAAGAATCTGTCCCAAATCTTCAAAGGAAATACGAAGGGTTTTTCGGAAGTGATTGATGCGTGATAGTTGTTAGCACCGATGACTACGCATGAGAGAGAGTATGTAACGCCTGTGTTTCGGGCTTGCCATTTGTAGCAATGTAATGGTCTAGGTTAACCTCTGTAACCCGTTTTGAAATAATAAGATTGTATTATTTGAGTATTATGTGTTTTGTGCTTAATTGCTTAATTATGTGGTTTGATTAATTAAGAATAAAAATAAGCGTCAAAATTTAAGTGTAAAATAAACTTAATATATTGGGTTAATGTTGTAGTAGTTGAAACGAGGTTTCCGAATATATATAGAACGCCCAAATCTGACTTCGTATGAGGAAGTTATGATTTATCGAAGTTCCGGCTTAGCAGTATACAGCCTGTTTTACTCGATTTGAGATCGAGCGGTTGTTAGCCGAAGCAATCTAAATGAGAATCGAAGATCTCATTGTTGGTATTGAAACGATAAAAAGTTAGGCGAGAACGGACGTCAAACGAAGAAGTTATGAATTTATAACGAAAGTTTCTGTCCCGGCCTATTAAAAATAAATAATAAAAATAAAGTCAAAATTAGCCGACGGAGTCTAAACGAAAGTCGTAGAGCATGGTCTCACCTTCGCGTGGATATAAAGAACGTCGAAAACGGAGTTCGTATGAAGAAGTTATGAATTTCCGAAGTTTATTAATCATTTTGTATTTATATTTAAATCAAAATCCGGAAGCATTATCCGAAGGAGTCACCGATCTGATCCGAGGTACGCCCCGCGTACTCGAGTACGCCCCGCGTACTCCGAGGGATGTCGACACTAGCACTCGAGCACTTCGGATACGTAAGCAATGACGTTTTGGGCAGTACGCCCCGCGTACTCCGAGGCTCCAGCCTCCTATAAATAGGAACCGAAGGCAGCCGACCCAATTGCCAATTTCTTCTCTTCTCTCTCCCGTTTTGCATCGTTTTGCGTGCCAGAAATACCCCGAAGCCCCGGTATCATACTCTAGCCCCGAGGCAAGTCCCGAGATCCCGAAGATCCCGAAAAGTGCGGTTCCCGAGTCGAAGCTCTGCCCGCGAGAAGTTCGATTTTCGAGAAGATCTTCCAGATCTGCTGTGGATTACTACTTCTATAAGCCGTAGTGCTGTCCGATCATCTTCTGATCAAGTGAGTGTGTAGTTATTTCTTCTAATACAATAATACGAAGTATTTTATATAAAAATACGTGCTATGTGTATATATTTGGTTGTGTTATGTGTGAATGAGTATTCACTCTCTTCTATCTTATAGATCTGCTTATTTCTTTATGAGATATGTGTTATGTGTGTGTGTGCCTCATCTGTTATGTGATATATGTGTTGATTAAAGCATGCTATACAGGTTTTCTTTAAACTATGTATACAAATGTATATTTTTATCTACTAATATGTTGGGTAGAACATGGGTAGACAGTTGGTGTGTAATAAACAGATGAGAGGCCTCGTTGTTGTTTGATTGAGTCATCTAGCGGAGTTTAGATGACGACCACTGGCTATTCTAGACAGTCTTGTGGAAACATTAGCAGGTTCGCCACCTGTAGGTGTTAATGAACTTGGGTGTTCATTCGCTGTACTCCATCCCCCACATGGTTGCCTTATTTGACTTATATTGCTGAGGTACCCCCGAAGCATGTGTTGTCGCCCCGATGAAATATTCTTAGACTAGGTCCCTTATGTTAGTTGTTTTAGGGACATTAAAGTGAGAATAACGGGAATGGGTAATTGGGTTATTGTTGGTTGGTGAAAATTAAATATGGTATTTATTGTGGGTTGAAAACCCTATATGCTCACCAGGCTCCCAAGCCTGACCCACTCAGTTTTAAATTGTATTACAGGTAGTGGCGGAAGGGCATGCGATGGATGAACCATCAAGTTGTTTTGTTTACAAGTCTGCATATGTTTATATTTGTTATATGACTTGTAATGTATTCGTTTATGCTTATTGGTCTGTATCGGAACATGACACCCCGAGTTTTGATTATAATGAAAATACATTTCTTTTATGAAATGCTTCGTTAAACGATGTTTTATCATGTTTTGTTTTTGGGAACAAATTCCGCAACTCTTTCAAATCAAAAGGATTTACTCTGAAAATATTTAAAAGCATAAATGAAAATCGGTCTTTTCTGGCCGAGATTTTGGGGATGTCACAGTTGGTATCAGAGCATTAGTTTAAGCGAACTAGGAATTTGTAGGATTTCTAGACTTAAACTTAGAATGCTAAGTGAAGTTTTGAGATGTGTGTCTGTTGAGTTTTAGACACGAGCACTAGTTTATTTTAGGAAAGTTGCCTAAAATGCTTTATGTGCTAAATGTTATATGTTGCCATATATGATATTATTTGATTGGATCTATGGTATGTTGCCGACCGGATCTAGAAACCTTATGTGTGTAGGATTCTAAGCGTACGTCTACGATATTAGAACTAGCATGTAAACGTTTCGGAGTGATAAGGATGATTTGAATATCTATCATGATTGAGGATCTAATTTCACCTTATTCGGTGTAGATCAAAATGGTGAGAACAAGAAGTGGAGTTGGAAATGCTGACGAAAACAGGAATCAACCACCAGTGATTGAGCCAATACCTGTCGTAGCAGCAGCACCTGAGCCAATAACCATGGCTGGTGTGCAATTGATGATTCAGACGATGTTGGATCGTCAGATTGATGAAACTAGACGGTTGCTTCAACAAAATCGTGAAGAACTGTCGATTCGTGTGGAAGAGCCTGAACTGAATGAAGGGCACTCGGAAGGTGGAAACTTCAGTGGGTCTATTGGTCCAGCCAACCCACCGATAGTTAGGCAAGATAACCATGAAGGAAGGAATGATGGAATGGGATGCAAGTACAAGGAATTTTTGACTTGTAAACCATCGACCTTCAATGGAAAGGAGGATCCGATTGGGGTTATGGATTGGATCTCCGAAATGGAGCTAGCCTTCATGACGTGTGGCTGCAGAGGTAAGTTGCAAACTATCTATGCCGTGCGTCAATTCCGAGGTGGAGCTGTTCGTTGGTGGAACACTCTAGGGAAGACTTTGAGCCCTAATGAGCCACTGCAATTGTCATGGGCAGAGTTCTTGGTGCAGTTTAAGCGCAAGTTCTGCTCGGCTCAAAATCTGTTGGAGTTGGAGAATAAGTTTTTGACATTGACGAAGGGTAGCATGTCAGTGGATGAGTACACCAATAACTTCACCGATAAGATGGAGTTTGCCTTGCGTATCGTTCCAGACGAGCTGACAAAGGTGGATCGGTATGCGAAGGGACTTCCATGGGAGTACGAGGTGCCGGTACGTCAGGCACTTACTCTAGAGGCAGCTATCTGGGCTGCCAAGTCTGTGGAGAACATGATCAAGGGGAGAACCACCGTCAATGTTGAGGTTGGTGAGAAAAGGAAGTTTGAAGGAACATCTGGTTCCGGTAAGAAAGGAAAATTTTCGAAATCTGATTCGAAAAAGTTTGGAGGAAAAGGAGGCGAAGCAAAGTGGTGTGATAAGTGTAAGAAAAAGCACTTTGGGAAATGTAGCGAGGATGTAACCTGCTACAAGTGTGGAAAGGTTGGACATTTTGCCAATGAATGTCCGAACAACAAAAGGATGTGTTTTGGGTGTAATGAAGAGGGGCATATTTTAAAAGACTGTCCGAAGAAGAAGGAGGCAGCTAGGCCCAACATTCCACCAAAGCCGAAGGAGAGAGCCTTCCAGATGACACTTGAGGCTGCGAAAGATGAAGCTGATGTCGCTTCAGGTACCTTTCTCGTAAACGAATTACCTGCTCATATATTGTTTGATTCTGGAGCCAACTACTCCTTTATTTCGCATGAGTTTGGTAGGAAGCTAGCTTTGCCTATTGATAGACTAGATGATGCTTTATTAGTCGAAGTAGCTAGTGGCAAGTTTGTACCTGTTAGTCATCGTATGAAAAGCATCTTAATTGATCTGAATGGGAATAAGTTTCACGAGGCGTTATTGCCTATCGAACTTAATGGTTTCGACATCGTCTTGGGAATGGATTGGCTTAGCGCCAATGATGCCGAAATTTTGTGCAAGAAGAAGATAGTTAAAGTAAACCCGCCTGGAAAAGATTCGTTTATGGTGTATGGGGACAAACGCAGAGTGAATTCTGGAATCATTTCTCTAATGAAAGCCAGAAAGTGTTTGACCAAGGGATGTACATCATATTTAGCATTTGTGATTGATGCTCAGAAAGAAAAGAAGGTGATGCAGAGCATTCCAGTGGTGTGTGATTTTCCGGAAGTGTTCCCCGAGGATCTTCCTGGATTACCACCTGATAGACAAGTGGAGTTCAGAATAGACTTGTTACCAGGAACCACGCCAATTGCAAAAGCACCTTATCGATTAGCACCGACGGAGATGAAGGAGCTGATGATACAACTTCAGGAGTTATTGGACAAAGGTTTCATTAGACCTAGTTCATCGCCCTGGGGAGCTCCGGTGTTATTTGTAAAGAAGAAAGATGGAAGTATGAGAATGTGCATCGATTACAGAGAGCTGAACAAGGCAACAATAAAGAATAGATATCCGTTGCCGAGGATTGATGACCTGTTTGACCAATTGCAAGGTTCGAGCTATTTCTCGAAGATCGATCTTAGGTCAGGATATCATCAGCTAAAAGTAAGAGAGCAAGATATCGAGAAGACTGCATTCAGAACTAGATATGGACACTACGAGTTCTTGGTTATGTCGTTTGGACTAACCAATGCTCCAGCAGCGTTCATGGATTTGATGAATAGGGTTTGTAATCCTTTCCTTGATAAATCCGTGATAGTGTTCATAGACGACATTCTGATCTACTCGAAAAGCCAGGAAGAGCATGGCAGACACTTGCGAGAAGTGTTAGAAGTTTTGAAGAAGGAGAAGCTTTATGCGAAGTTCTCCAAATGTGATTTTTGGATTCGTGAGGTCCAATTCTTGGGTCACGTGGTCAACCAAGAAGGGATAATGGTTGATCCAGCGAAGATCGAAGCTGTGATGAAGTGGGAACAACCGCAAAGTCCCACGGAGATTCGAAGCTTTTTAGGATTAGCCGGATATTACCGAAGGTTTATCCAAGGCTTTTCTTCGATTGCTACTCCATTGACAGCTTTGACCCACAAAGGAGCTACTTATGCTTGGAGTGAGAAGCATCAAGAAGCATTCGAGAAGTTAAAGAAGAAGCTATGCGAGGCACCGATACTTTCTCTACCCGATGGAGTTGAAGACTTCGCTGTTTATAGCGATGCGTCTGGTGTTGGATTGGGTTGTGTTTTGACCCAAAGAGAAAAGGTGATAGCATATGCGTCTCGACAGTTGAAAGAGCATGAAAAGAATTACCCGACTCATGATTTGGAGTTGGCAGCGGTAGTTTTCGCTCTAAAAATATGGAGGCATTACCTCTATGGCACGAAGTGCAAACTTTTCACTGATCATAAGAGTCTCCAATACCTCTTTAATCAGAAAGAATTGAATATGAGGCAACGACGCTGGCTAGAATTACTTAAAGACTACGACTGCGAGATACTTTACCACCCCGGTAAAGCTAATGTTGTTGCTGATGCTCTCAGTCGGAAGGTCAATCTTGAAAGGAAAAGGCCAAGAGCGTTGAGAATTGAAGTTGTCTCGACTATTGTGGAAAGTATAAGGAAAGCTCAAGAGGAAGCTTCTGAGAAAAATGACCGAAAGGAGGAACGTTTGGGTAAAACGTTGGTGTTTGGTACTAACGGTCATGGACTGAAGGTATTCCAAGATCGTATTTGGGTACCTAAGTCAGGAGGAATTAGGGATCTTCTGATGGAAGAAGCTCACAAGACCATGTACTCGATTCATCCGGGTAGCACTAAAATGTATAGGGACCTGAAACCCTACTACTGGTGGCCAACGATGAAGCTTGATGTTGCAAAGTATGTGACCGAGTGTGTGACTTGTGCGAGAGTCAAGACACAACATCAGAAACCTTACGGGAGTTTAGAACCTTTGCCTGTGCCTATGGGTAAGTGGGAAGACATTGCTATGGATTTTGTCACTAAACTGCCCAGAACAAAGAATGGTCACGACATGATTTGGGTGGTCGTTGATCGATTCACTAAGAGTGCGCATTTCATAGCGGCCAGGGAGAAATGGTCTATGGAGAAGCTTGCGAATTCTTACGTGAAGGAAATTGTGAGGCTTCACGGTGTTCCGTTAACGATTGTATCGGATCGTGATAGCCGTTTCACCTCAAGGTTTTGGAAAAGTCTACAAGAGGAATTGGGTACCAAGTTATGTTTAAGCACAGCTTACCATCCGCAGACTGATGGTCAGAGTGAAAGAACAATACAAACACTTGAAGATATGCTGAGAGCATGTACCTTGGAATTCCTAGGTAATTGGGATGAACATTTACCGTTGGTAGAATTTTCCTATAATAATAGTTTTCACTCGAGCATTAAGATGGCACCTTATCAAGCTTTGTATGGACAGAAGTGTCGTACGCCGTCTTGTTGGCTTGAGGCTGGGGAAAAGCAGTTTATGGGACCGGAGATGGTTCATCAAACTGCTGAAAAGTTGAAAATAATTAGGGAAAGAATGTTAGCAGCTCAAGATCGTCAAAAGAGCTATGCTGACAAGAAGCGAAGACCGATAACTTTTGAGGTTGGGGATTCGGTTTTGCTTAAAGTCTCGCCGTGGAAGGGACTTATAAGATTTGGAAAAAGGGGAAAGTTGAGTCCAAGGTTTATTGGACCGTTTAAAGTCCTTCAGAGGATTGGGAACCAAGCTTACAAGCTCGAATTACCCGAAGAACTGAATGGAATTCACAACACTTTTCATGTGTGTTATTTGAGGAAGTTCACGGGAGAAGTTCCCGATATAATTCCATTTTCTGAATTGAGAATTGATGAGAACAAAAGGTTGATTGAAGAACCAGAGGCAATTGTTGACCGAAAGACTAAGAAGTTGCGACGCAAAATGGTTGGGTTAGTGCTTGTCCGATGGAAACACACGAATGGGCCGAATCTCACCTGGGAGACGGAGAGTGACATGTTGAGTCGCTATCCGCATTTGTTTGTTGATGTGTGATTCCGGGGACGGAATCATTCTAAGGTGGAGAGAATTGTAACGCCTGTGTTTCGGGCTTGCCATTTGTAGCAATGTAATAGTCTAGGTTAACCTCTGTAACCCGTTTTGAAATAATAAGATTGTATTATTTGAGTATTATGTGTTTTGTGCTTAATTGCTTAATTATGTGGTTTGATTAATTAAGAATAAAAATAAGCGTCAAAATTTAAGTGTAAAATAAACTTAATATATTGGGTTAATGTTGTAGTAGTTGAAACGAGGTTTCCGAATATATATAGAACGCCCAAATCTGACTTCGTATGAGGAAGTTATGATTTATCGAAGTTCCGGCTTAGCAGTATACAGCCTGTTTTACTCGATTTGAGATCGAGCGGTTGTTAGCCGAAGCAATCTAAATGAGAATCGAAGATCTCATTGTTGGTATTGAAACGATAAAAAGTTAGGCGAGAACGGACGTCAAACGAAGAAGTTATGAATTTATAACGAAAGTTTCTGTCCCGGCCTATTAAAAATAAATAATAAAAATAAAGTCAAAATTAGCCGACGGAGTCTAAACGAAAGTCGTAGAGCATGGTCTCACCTTCGCGTGGATATAAAGAACGTCGAAAACGGAGTTCGTATGAAGAAGTTATGAATTTCCGAAGTTTATTAATCATTTTGTATTTATATTTAAATCAAAATCCGGAAGCATTATCCGAAGGAGTCACCGATCTGATCCGAGGTACGCCCCGCGTACTCGAGTACGCCCCGCGTACTCCGAGGGATGTCGACACTAGCACTCGAGCACTTCGGATACGTAAGCAATGACGTTTTGGGCAGTACGCCCCACGTACTCCGAGGCTCCAGCCTCCTATAAATAGGAACCGAAGGCAGCCGACCCAATTGCCAATTTCTTCTCTTCTCTCTCCCGTTTTGCATCGTTTTGCGTGCCAGAAATACCCCGAAGCCCCGGTATCATACTCTAGCCCCGAGGCAAGTCCCGAGATCCCGAAGATCCCGAAAAGTGCGGTTCCCGAGTCGAAGCTCTGCCCGCGAGAAGTTCGATTTTCGAGAAGATCTTCCAGATCTGCTGTGGATTACTACTTCTATAAGCCGTAGTGCTGTCCGATCATCTTCTGATCAAGTGAGTGTGTAGTTATTTCTTCTAATACAATAATACGAAGTATTTTATATAAAAATACGTGCTATGTGTATATATTTGGTTGTGTTATGTGTGAATGAGTATTCACTCTCTTCTATCTTATAGATCTGCTTATTTCTTTATGAGATATGTGTTATGTGTGTGTGTGCCTCATCTGTTATGTGATATATGTGTTGATTAAAGCATGCTATACAGGTTTTCTTTAAACTATGTATACAAATGTATATTTTTATCTACTAATATGTTGGGTAGAACATGGGTAGACAGTTGGTGTGTAATAAACAGATGAGAGGCCTCGTTGTTGTTTGATTGAGTCATCTAGCGGAGTTTAGATGACGACCACTGGCTATTCTAGACAGTCTTGTGGAAACATTAGCAGGTTCGCCACCTGTAGGTGTTAATGAACTTGGGTGTTCATTCGCTGTACTCCATCCCCCACATGGTTGCCTTATTTGACTTATATTGCTGAGGTACCCCCGAAGCATGTGTTGTCGCCCCGATGAAATATTCTTAGACTAGGTCCCTTATGTTAGTTGTTTTAGGGACATTAAAGTGAGAATAACGGGAATGGGTAATTGGGTTATTGTTGGTTGGTGAAAATTAAATATGGTATTTATTGTGGGTTGAAAACCCTATATGCTCACCAGGCTCCCAAGCCTGACCCACTCAGTTTTAAATTGTATTACAGGTAGTGGCGGAAGGGCATGCGATGGATGAACCATCAAGTTGTTTTGTTTACAAGTCTGCATATGTTTATATTTGTTATATGACTTGTAATGTATTCGTTTATGCTTATTGGTCTGTATCGGAACATGACACCCCGAGTTTTGATTATAATGAAAATACATTTCTTTTATGAAATGCTTCGTTAAACGATGTTTTATCATGTTTTGTTTTTGGGAACAAATTCCGCAACTCTTTCAAATCAAAAGGATTTACTCTGAAAATATTTAAAAGCATAAATGAAAATCGGTCTTTTCTGGCCGAGATTTTGGGGATGTCACAGAGTATCAGTCCCGATTCACACGCCTTCCCATCAGACGCTGTTTATAAACGAAACGGTTCCACTTCGCACGTCTGGCCTTCAAGCGCCGTTTGAAAATCAAATCGATTGGACTCCCGCCTGAGTCAACATCTTATCCTTTTAGATTAAACGTCATCTTAAAGCAAAATTGACCACGTGGATGAATGTGAGCCACAACTCTTTTATGACTTCAAATCCCATTTAAAAAATATGCCTTGTAACTAATGAAACCAGAATGTTGGAAAATCAAAAAGATTTTCTTGCTTAGTGTGTAAAGGAAAAGGAAATAAAGCAACACATATAAGGGAATTTTTGATGTCAATAAAGACACGAAACAATGGATCCCGTGCACGAATCTCTTCCTTCAAAGTCAAGAGAGACTTTAAAGTGTTTGTGTGGTTTCCTGTTGAATAACCATCAGAAACTTATTGAGAAGTGTTGAAAGGCTTCTTTTAATCAGGCTAATTTGGGTGGCTTTCGCTTCAGTTCAGAATTCCTGATCTTGATATAAGACAGTAATCGAACGAAGTACTTGTGAGACCAATGTAGTCTGTTGAACAAGTAGGTTTGAAATAATTTAAGTGGTAATGTAAAATAGTTTATGTAAAATCTCAAAAAAAAATTTAAAACTGGATTCGAAGGGAAGAAATGTTATGGGATTTAACAATTTCATAGGAATCACACAAAAGAAAATTAGAGATTTTACTTTCCATCCTCATTGATAAGTCCGCCAATTCGTGAGTGAAAGCTAGAGCAAAATTGATTGTTCACCGTCAATGCATAGTAGGTATTGAATTGTGGGTTTCACTCAGTACGTAGTGACACGAAGCTAAGATCACAAACACAGAAAGTGTGTAACCATAAACCTCAGTGGTAATTTCTGAGAGTCTCAAGGGTTACGTTTATGAAGCGAATGAGATGGAGAAAAGTAGTGTAGATGGTATAAAGAAAAGCCAAAGTACCTCTGCTGTTAAAATAAGGACCAAGCAGAAAACTCTTGTCTCATGTGAGAAGAGAGTAAGGTAGCTCATGATTAGAAGAAATATGAAAGCCTAATTGGGAAGACAAGGTTTGTATGTACCAAGTCAGTAAGGCTATTATTCAGAATCAGGTGAGGCTTTGGACAAATACAATAGCATGCTTCTAGGGACACTTAACTTAATGAAAGAATTTCCCCACAAATATCCACACAAAAATATAAGAGACAAAACAAAAAATTATCGAACTAATAAAAATAAAAAAATGTTTTTGGATTTTTTGATTTAAAAGAATAAAATGATTTTGTAATTTTTGATTTAAAATAATAATAAAAAAAATGAGACACACAAAAATTTTTGGAACCGAACCCAAGCGTTCGGTCTATTTCGGCAAAAAAAAATATATATATTTGGAACTGAACCCAAGCGTTCGGTCTATTTCGGTTGCAAAAAAATAAGTTTGAAAAAGAAAAGAACGTTGAAAATAAGAGAGAAGAATTTGAGAAAATGATACAAAAGGTTTACAACCAAAGAAACTACCGTTGAGTGATAAGCGAAGATCAGATGATAGGACCGAACCCGAGCGTTCGGTTTATTTCGGCATACCAGAACAGGACTGAACCCGAGCGTTCGGTTCATTTCAGCACACATGTGACCCGAACCCGAACGTTCGGTACATTTCGCTTCCAACTTTTAATTTTGAGAAGTAGTCTTTGGTACTGACTCCAATTCCATCATTCCTAGCCCTTGTAGAATTTTATTGAAAGATGCTTCAGGAAGAGCTTTGGTGAAGATGTCAGCCAGTTGATCAGTGGTTCGAACAAAGTTGAATTTCGACGTTCCCATCTTCCACATGATCCTTAATAAATTGATACCTCAGTGCTATATGCTTTGTCTTGGAATGTTGTAATGGGTTATGACAGATCCTAATTCTACTTTCTGAATCGTAATATAGTGGGATGTTTTTCATATTGAGTCCATAGTCCCGGAGCTGGCTTTGGATCCAAATCACTTGAGATGTACAAGAGGCTGCTGCGATGTACTCTGCTTCGGTGGTAGACAGAGAAACACATGTCTGTTTCTTTGATTGCCAGCTAACCAATTTCCCGTCTAGGAATTGGCAGCCTCCAGTGGTGCTTTTCCTGTCTAAACCACATCCTCCAAGGTCTGCATCTGAGTAGGCTTGAACGAAGAAACCTGAGTTTGATGGATACCATAGATAGAGGGAGGTGGTTCGTTTCAGATACCGGAGTATGTTTTTCACTGCAAGCATATGTGGTTCACGAGGATTCGCCTGGAACCTAGCACAGTAACACACAGAAAACATTATATCAGGCCTGCTAGCAGTGAGGTACATTAAAGACCCAATCATTTGGCGGTATAGCGTAATATCGACTGCAGGTTTTTCCAAGGATGGTGTGAGCTTGGTTCCGAATGCCATTGGAACTTTAACCTTTGAGTCTCCCATCATGCCGAATTTAGCAAGAAGAGTCTTGGTGTATGCTTCCTGGTTGATAAAGATGCCTTTCGGGTCCCTGTCTAATATTTAAACCAAGGAAAAAGTTAATTGGACCCATTGAGCTCATTTCAAATTTAGTCTCCATCAGCTTTCTGAATTCAGCTGTTAAGCTAGGATTCGTTGAGCCAAAGATGATATCATCGACATAGATTTGAACAATCATAAGGTGGTTACCTTCCTTCTTACGAAAGAAGGTTGGGTCAACCGAACCTTGTTTGAATTTTGACATCTTTAAAAACTTGGTTAGCGTTTCATACCATGCCCTAGGTGCTTGTTTCAGACCGTAAACTGCCTTGTCCAGAATATAACAGTGATTTGGGTACTTTTCATTGACAAAACCAGGAGGTTGCTCCACGTAAACTGTTTCTTCAAGTTCTCCATTCAGAAAGGCGCATTTCACGTCCATTTGGTAGACCTCGAAGTTCTTGTGTGCAGCATAGGCCAGAAATATTCGAACATATTCCAGCCTTGCTACCAGAGCAAAAGTTTCCTCATAATCAATTCCTTCTTCCTGGCAGTATCCTTTCACCACGAGACGAGCTTTGTTTCGAATCACATTGCCTTCCTTGTCCATTTTATTTCTGAATACCCATTTGAGACCAACAACTGAGGCATCTTTAGGAGTTGGAATGAGGCGCCATACCTTGTTTCTTTCGAACTCGTTGAGTTCATCTTGCATAGCTTGAACCCAGTCGGAATGATCAAGAGCAGTATTTAC
Organism: Lactuca sativa; assembly: GCF_002870075.4. Taxonomy (NCBI): domain Eukaryota; kingdom Viridiplantae; phylum Streptophyta; class Magnoliopsida; order Asterales; family Asteraceae; genus Lactuca; species Lactuca sativa. The sequence goes on along the minus strand of NC_056626.2, from coordinate 398,529,951 downwards.
TGTCTTCGGTTCAACTTTTGATACGAAAGAATTATACATGCAGAACTCTACTTTGGAGAATAGAGATGTTTGCTTTGCCTTCAGTTGAGATCGGGTGAGGACCTTTTCAGAGACATTACCCACTATCTGAGATACAGGATGATCTCTGGTCCATTTAACAAGAGGAGGGTAATTTGGATCATAGGATGGATCCAATTCAGCGTTTACCATTTCTTGCAATTCAGATTGACTATCGTCATCGAAAAACATGTCGGAGTTCTCCCCCTCGACTGATGAGCTTTCAGGTGTAGCTGGACTTTTTGGTGCTATAGGACTCTCGGGTGCAGTTGAGCTTTTGGGTGGAACTGGAATAGAATACCCCCCCTCAAGTTGTGAGCTTGGTTGTTTTGAAGAAAGAGGATTCTCCCCCTCAACTGAAGCGCCTTGCTGAGGAGGTTCGTTTGGAACTTTTTCTCCTTCACCCATTCGTTTGGCTGCATCTTCGACAATTTGCTTCAGATGGTCAACTTTGTTGTCTGCTGCCTTGGCTTCCGAGAGAGTAGCTTTCTCAGGTTCATCGAATAATTCCACAAACTGATCGAATAGATTAGCAATCGAGGCCGTGACTTGACCTGTTTGAGTGAATATCTCTCCAATTGCTTCTTCAGAAGCCTTTAGCTTTTTGACGTAGTTATCATCGAAAGTCACATAATATGTTTCTTCGATCTTCCTTGAACGCTTATTTAAGACCCGGTAAGCTTTTGAAGTAAGAGAATATCCCAGAAAGATTCCTTCATCAGCTTTAACGTTAAACTTGTTACGATGTTCTTTGGAGTTGAAGATGAAGCATCGTGAGCCGAATATATGGAAGAATTTCATGTTCGGCTTCCTGTTATTGATGATCTCATAAGGAGTAAGAGAGAAGCGCTTGTTGAGATAAGACCTGTTCTACGTAAAACAAGCCTCAACAATAGCATCAACCCAGAAATATAAAGGAAGAGAAGCGAAACTTAGCATCGTTCGGGCCGCCTCACACAAGGATCGGTTTCGTCTTTCGACAATTCCGTTCTGTTGAGGCGTGTAGGGGCTGAGAACTTGTGACTGATTCGTTTTTCTGCCAAAAAGTCTTCAAATTCTTTGTTCTTGAACTCCAGTCCATTGTCTCTCCTGATGTTGCGAACAACTTTTCTCAGTTGTACTTCAACCTGCTTGATGAACATCTTTAGCTTAGGAGTAGCTTCAGATTTGTGCTTCAGAAAGAACACCCATGTAAAACGTGAGAAATCATCAACAATAACAAGAATATACTTGCTACCGCCAATGCTTTCGATTGATGATGGACCACACAAGTCAATGTGAAGCAATTCAAGTGGTTCAACAACTTTTGTGTGTATAATGGATGGGTGACTTTGACGACTTTGCTTCCCCATTTCACACGCAGCACACAAATGTTCTCGATTAAACTTGAGCAATGGGAGACCCCTAACATGACCCCCTGTGACAAGCTTGTTGATGTCTTTGAAGTTGAGATGTGAGAGCCTTCGGTGCCACAACCAGCTTTCGTCAGAGTGAGCTTTGGATAAAAGACATATAGCTGGATTTCCTGTGATTGGTTTTAGATTGAGAGGAAACATTTCGCCTTTGCGTTCTGATTTGAGAATCACCCTTTTTGATTTCTTCTCTATGATTTCTGAACCTTCATCGTCAAATGAAACTTTGAGACCGGTACCTCCCACCAGTTGAGACACACTGATGAGATTATGCTGTAGCCCTTCAACGTACGCCACCTTTCTTATTGTGATGTCTCCATTAGTTATCATACCTTAACCCTTTATCGTTTCATAAGAGTTGTTGCCGAACTTGACATTCCCACCATTCTGAAGAGATCGAAACTCTCTTAGCTCTTCCTTCCTCCCTGTCATGTGACGTGAGCAACCACTGTCAATGTACCATTCTTCGTCGGACTGCTCGTCACTAATAACCTGCAAAAATTAAGCAGATTTAGGAACCCAAAGTTTCTTGGGTCCACGTGAGCCTTTCACAGGAACAGGAATAGTAAGAGAAACATCAACAAGATATGTTCTTTTTATTAATGTTTCATCTTTTCTCTTAATGGTGAAAACTTTGATTTTGTTAGGGTTAGTTACAGACGTTTTGGTTTCAGATTTTGGTGGTTGGGCATTAGTTTTCTTTCGCTTTTCCTGGACTGAGGAAATCTTCGATTTTCCTCTCAAGTTCGTTGAAGAATTTGAATTTTGTGGACGAATGGAATTGGGTTTAGAAGAGAATTGAGAATGAGAGGAATTAGAATGAGAGACTTTGGACCGGGAGTCTTTCCTGACTTGAGGTGCTAAGTGACCCTTTTGTTTATGATCATCAGAGGGACCGAACCTGGATCTTCGGTAGCTGTTGCTTTCAGGACCGAACTTGTCCTTTCGGTTGCTGTTGCTCTCTGAACCGAACCTGTCCTTTCGGTTGTTGTTGCTCTCTGAACTGAACCTGTCCTTTCGGTTGTTGTTTCTCTCTGAACCGAACCTGTCCTTTCGGTTCTGTTCCTCATGCGGCCTGAAGGTCTTTTTCTCTGGCTTTGAATTTTTATCATGATAGGAGAAATGGGCGTTTTGAGATTGCCAAAACTGCTTTCGCTCTGAGAGATTCTTTTTGTATCTCAGATTCCTCTGCTGCTTTTGATCTTTCACTTGTTTCGGCTGTCTGTGGATGTTAGCCTTTTGTTTCAGCTTCTTGTCAGCCGGTTCACATTTCACAGATGATGTTTCGCTTGTGGAAGTGACTTCTTCAACAGGTATTTCTTTTGTGCCACTAGTGCTTGGCACGTCAAAGTTGTCAGGCTTGTTCAGCGGCTCTGGTACATATCTTCCTTTTGTTTTCCAGGATGTTCGCTCTGACAAACCAACTGTTTCGTCGGCATTATCTATAGGAGCTGCATAGAAGAACTCATCACAGCCATCTGCGTTATCTTTGTTCACAATGGCAGTGAGTTCGGCTGTTTGATGTTCGGTTACTCCTGTGACTTTATACACCTGATTTGGAGTAGTTCCCACCTTTTGGTACACTACAACCTTTACTTCAAGAATCAGGGACTTATTTTGGGACAAACGAGCGAACTCCACAAAATTTTCAGAAATTAGATTTTTGTGGTTTTCGGGTTCGCTCTTGACAAACTCAGAACAGTCGACTACATCCTCTACAGAAATTTCACTCATACAATCGTCCTCATTAAGTTTAGATGCGTTTTCAACATCAACTTTATTTTCTGAACTTAAATTGGCACTCAATGAGTCGAATTTTTGTATGGTTTTGGTGCTTAGTTTCAGCTTATCGTTTTCATCCAAAAGATTTTTCAGCATGTCCTTATGGTCTTTGGACTTTATAAAAGATTCTATTTTGTCCAGACCATACATGTAAGTGGGATTCACATCATCAGACGATACAACACTTTCACAGTTGTATGCCTCAACATCGATTTCATCCTCCTTAAACTCAAGGAAGGGTAAAATCATGCGATGTATTTTCTACCCTATTTCACAATTCAGATGCAGTTGAGTAATGTTAGCATAAAGTTTTTTTAGCAATCAAACAAAAAACATTTCTTTGTTTTAAAAGTTTTAAATTGTCTCTTTGTAAATAAATGTTTTCATCCTTAGACTTAATCAGCTCTGACTCCTTCTGCTCAATCCACATCCTTCGCTCCTCACTCTTGGATGACACCCTGCTTATTTGGTCAGTTAGGTTAGAATTGGTGACCCGTGTTTGAGTTAAACAACTATCTAGATTTGAAATTCTTGAATTTAAGTTATTTAATTCCTTTTCATATGATTTATGTGGAGCTTTGAACGAGATAAAAAGAGATTGTACCTTCTTGATCAATTCATCAAGCTCAGATCTGCACACTGAGAGGTTTTGCTGTAAAGCATAAGTCCTCTCGCTCCTTGGTGTCCTCATTTCCACCATCTGTATTGTATCCTCTCATGTGAGATACGTCAGTCACCATCAAACACTTCCCACTGCTTTCACCACCTTTTGCGACATACGCCTTTCCATGTGAAGGCTTTCTCACCTCATCATCTTCTGAGTCGGTTGACCACACCTGCACGCCACCGAACTCGTCATCCTTTGCCGAACCCTATACAATAAGATCATTCATAGAAGGGTTAGTAGCAGCTTTCTTCCTCTTGATCTCTTCCAGCTTTTTCATCAAGACAAACTCTTCATCTTTCTCCTCATCCTTTTCTGCTATTTTCTTCAGAACACAGTATTTGGCATAATAATTCTTTCCTCCATAGTAATAGCAGTTGACACCAGAATCTCCTTCAACCTTCGCCTCTTTCTTTGGTTCCTCAGTCTTCGGCTCCTCCCTTACCTTTTCTGAACTGTAGCTTCCCTGCCAATTTCGGTTTTTATTGGTAGGAAACCTCTTCTTGATGAACCTTTTTGGATTGGACACCATCATAGCATAATCTTCTGTAGTAAGATCGTAGTCCTCCAGGTTTGGATATTCATCTTCTACTACATTCTTGCTTTTGGACAGGAGGGCCAAAGACCCCAAGTTTGAGACCAAACTTTTCGCTTGCATCACAATCTTTTCTTAGGATTTCAGAATCCCCACCAGTTTCGCCAGCGAATATGACTTGAACTGCTCGTGAGCTTTAACTATAGACACAACAGCTCTCCATTCGGATCTTAAACCATTCAAAAAGGTGACCTTCTGTTCAATCAGCTTCCTTTCGATATCATGTTTGATCATCTTGCTAAGAAGATGATTGAAGCGATCAAACGTCTGAGTGACGGTCTCATCAGAATTTTGTTTAAATTCTCCAAACTCAGACAAAAGCAAAGTCTGAATAGAGTGCTCTAAATCTTCATCTGTGGAATACAGCTCTCGCAGCCTATACCAGATTTCTTTAGCTGTACTGCAGGAACTCACCAACCTAAACGTGTCAGACTGGAGAGCGAATCAGATCAGTCTCAATGCTTTGATGTTGCACTGAAACTTCTCATTTTCGTCTTGAGCCACGTCTTTCACATCTTTTAACAGATCATTATACTCTTTCTGAGTTTTAATGATTCTGGATGTTCCTGAATGAGCAAATGGTCCAGACACAATAGCTTCCCATATAAGATACCCATTATCTTCAGATCCGATGACATAGTCTTCAAAATGATGCGCCCAAACTTCGTAATCCTGGGTGTAAAGAATAGGAATCTTTGTTGTTGATCCAATACTATGTGAGATGTTGATAGGATTAGATTGAGAATCGTCCATGCTTGATCGTTTAACCTGTTTGAAAGATCAGACTTGTAATATGTAATATTAGGGCAAAAGAATAAATACTAAGATACGTCAATTATGGAGTGAAGGCTCAATAAATATCAGTTAATGCGGAAAAACCCTAATCACTTCTTTCACAGAATAGATGTGTATGAATTACACAGCCTCCTGCTCTGATACCAATTGATGAGTATTTAAAACTCTTTGATCGATTAGATCTTTATAACAGGCAAATCAATAAAGTAAAACAGTGAGATAAAAACACAAGTATGGATTTGAATGAGTCGAATGATTCGATTAACTCAAACCTTAGCAGAGCTCGATGAAAAACTTCCACTGTAGAAGATTCTAGGGTTACAAAAGATAAGAACGTGTACGCTATAAAATCTCTATCAAAATCATTACGTTCAAGAATGCATGCAAGCATCTATATATAATAAACCCTACAACGTACTCACGGATGGACATGCCCATACCGGAGACAAAATTGGACTAGCTAACGAGCCCACAGACGCAACACTAAACTGGACCTAACACTTTTGAAAGATGAAAAGAAATACGAACCTATTATGGGGCATATAAAATGAATGCTGATTTCGTACATTTATGAAGTGGCGAAGTTTGACATTGAAATTGCTTCAGTTCTGAAGAGGAAACCCAATGCTCCCCTTACTGGCAAGACGAAAGACATCAACAATATACAGATGGGGAAGATTGTAAAAGAGAACTAGACTGTAATGTTTCATCATGGTCTAGTTGATAATGTAAAAAAGTGCCTTTTCGCATTGCCTGATAAGCATTTCTTCTTTACAACTTGCTTGGAGTTTACTTTAGAGATCACAAGGCAATGTAAACTGAATGACGAAGCTGCGAAGAAGATTTACTCTGATATGATAAGATGGTACATTGCTTTTCGCATGCATCTTCTCGTAGTCATTCCCAAGCTCTTCAATACTACAAAGAAGACACAATAGTGAAGAGTCTCTCACCTTAATGGACGCAAAGGGGGAGATTGTTGGGAATTAGAGTTGCATCATTACGTCTTATTTAATAGTTCATTTATGTGAACGGGCTTGGGCTTGTCCACCCGTCATTTATTAGGGTTAGAGTATTTAAGGTGCATGCATGCACCGTGTTTCATAAGTTTGGCAATATTCTTGTAAACCTAATCACGCCTCTATAGTAGCAATTCTTAATCGAGTTCTTCAAAGGTTGTGGCCTATAATCATTATGCATATTTTGAATCATTTTTCTGTTCTTGTTCTTAATATGTTTTGAATCTAATCGATCTTTCAAGGATTAATATCCTAACACTCTTCTAGTGGGTCTAAAGGTGGTTCTACTACTCCCTCATCCAATCCAAAGGAAGCAGAGTACTTCCATTGTCATGAATAAGGGCATTGAAAACGAAGTTGTCCTAAATACTTGCAAGACAGTAAGGATGGGAAGATAAAGCCCACTTTCATAGAGTCTAAGAAGAAGTAGGGATGTGGAGAACAGGAAGATGAACTTGATCATGGGGAATAGGAAATATTTGCTTGTCGCCAAGATTGGAGTTTATTCTTTATTGCTTAGTAATGGGTTAGGGTTAGATTTGAACAATTGTTGCTACTCTCTAGATATGGAAAGAAACATTATTTCTTTTCATGATTTGTATAAACAAGGTTTTAGATTTTCATTTAACAATGAAATTGGTTATATTAATGCTTTTTATAATGGTAAATTTTATTTTGAAGCATTGCCCTGTAATGGTATATATGAAACTGTGATGGTTGTAGACAACTTAGGAAATAATGTATTGCATATTGATTTGTCCAATGGTTTGGACAAGGCATTCTTGTGGTATTGTCGTCTTGGACATCTCAACAAGAAGTGCATAGCCCAAATCCAAAAGGATGGAGTGTTCGAGTCATTTGACTTAAATTCAGATGACACGTGTGAATCTTGTTTGCTTGGAAAGATGACCAAGTCACCTTTCACTGGTACTTGTGAAAGAGGTGAGGGTTTGTTGGATCTCATACACACCGATGTGTGTGTACTCTTCAGATCCACCACAAGGGATGCTAATCACTTCTATGTAACATTTACCGACGATTATAGCAGATATGGATATATCTACTTAATCAAGCACAATTCGGAAACCTTTGAAAAGTTTAAAGAGTTTAAGCAAGAAGTAGAGAATCAATTGGGCAAGAAGATAAAGATGATTTGATCCGATCGTGGTGGTGAGTATCTTAGTATAGAGTTCCAGGACTATCTTAAGGAATGTGGAATTGTTTCACAATTGATGCCTCCTAGGACATCGCAGCTGAATGGTGTGTCTGAGAGGCACAATCGGACCTTGTTGGACAAGGTTCGTTCCATGATGAGTCGAGCTTCGTTACCTATCTCATTATGGGGGTATGCCTTAGAGACTGCCACCCAAATCCTTAATCTAGTCCCAACTAAGAAGGTTGCCGAAACACCTCACGAAATATGGACAAGGAAGGTTCCCTTGTTAGCGCACATCAAGGTTTGGGGTTGCTAGGCTTTCATAAGACGAGAGACTCACGAAAAGCTCAATCCTCGTAGCGAGCGTTGTATTTTCATCAGCTATCCACAGAAGTCCTTTGGATATCTCTTCTACAGACTGAGTGACAATGTTGTCTTCGTTGCGAGGAGAGGAGTCTTTCACGAGAGAGAGCTCATGTGCCAAGAGGACAGTGGGAGGCAAATTGAACTTGAAGATATTCAAGATTTAAGCGATGAAGAAACATATAACACTAGCGCTCAACCTGAGGATGAGACTCCTATTGATCCAGTTAACAAGTCCTTAGCTCTGAGACGTTCCAGTAGAGTTAGTGTTCCACCTGTGTTATATGGTTTTCATATAACAACTAAAGGTGATATGTTTATCAGTGATAGTACATTGATAAATTTGGATGAACCTGAAAACTACAAGGAAGCCATTGCGAGCCAAGAGTCTGCAAAGTGGAAAGAGGTAATGGACAGCGAGATTCAGTCCATGTATGACAATCAAGTTTGGAACTTGGTTGACAATGCACCAGGTCGTAAGACGGTCGGGTGAAAATGGATCTTCAAGAAAAGACCGACATGGATGGGAAAGTACACACATATAAGGCGCGATTGGCTGCGAAGGGATTTACTCAAACTCCTGGAGTTGACTATGACGAGACTTTCTCACCAGTAGCAAAGATTAAATCTATAAGGGTTATGCTATCCATAGTTGTGTTTCATGATTATGAAATATGGCAGATGGATGTCAAAACCTCTTTCCTTAATGGGAAGTTGGCTGAGGATGTTTACATGTGTCAGCTAGAGGGTTTTATAGATACGAAGTACCCTAATAGAGTGTGTAAGCTTGATAAATCCATTTATGGATTAAAGCAAGCATCTCGCAGATGGAATCTTTGTTTCGATGAGAAAGTTAAAGAGTTTGGTTTCTCGAGAAGTGAGGATGAGTCCTGCGTATATGTCAAAGCTAGTAGGAGTATAGTTAGCTTTCTGTATTATATGTGGATGACATACTACTCATAGGAAACGGCATTCCAACCTTGCAGGAGGTTAAGTCCTGGCTTGGGAAGTGTTTCCTTATGAAGGACCTCAGAGAAGCTGCTTACATTCTGAGGATAAGGATATTGAGAAATAAGAGTAAAAGACTAATAGGACTTAGTCAAAGTACCTACTTGGACAAGGTGTTGAACCTTTTCAACATGGAGAATTCCAAGAAAGGAGAATTGAATATCCAGAGCAACACCAAACCGAGTAAGACTCGAGTCCGAGTACCGATGCCGAAATAACAGAAATGAGTCGAGTACCATATGCTTCTGCCGTTGGCTCGATCATGTATGCTATGACATGTACTCGCCCCGATGTGGCTTTTTCTTTGAGCATGGTTAGTCGATATCAAGGAAATCCTGGTAGAACTCATTGGATAGTAGTAAAAAACTGATGGGTTTTAGGTAAAACAAATAAACTAGAAAAACAATTCCTAAGTTCACATGCAACCTACTTTGGATCTATGTTTTATCTATTGAACATACAACTTTGAATTGCATAACAAGAACCCTAGAGGAGAGAGGCTATAATCGACATTTACAACCTAGGGTTTAGTAATTACATACCTTTCAATTGTTATAGTAAACAATTGATAATTCCCTTGATCTTGATCTTGATCTTCTTGGAAGCTTAGCACCACAAGTGTAATGCCTATAATGGAATCACACCCAAACTAGCAAGAAGGAAAGTAGAGGAGAGAGGGGAGAGGGAGTATGCAAAATTTCGGCCCTTAGGGTTTCGTCAAAAGAAAGAGTGACCAAAACATGAACCAGGAGGCTCCTTATATAGCTGAGGGATCTAGGGTTTAGGGGAAACCCTAGTTATCCTTTGCTTAGGGCCTAAGCAAACCCAAGGGCCTTATCCAAGCCCCTATGGACGAAATTATTAGGGTTTCCCCTAACGATTTCGTCCACCCTTATCCAAGGGGGTTCTAGAGCCTTCCACTCAACTATTAGATAATTGCAAACTAGTCCCTGCACCTTATAATCAATTCTTTTAACCCCAAAATTAATTCTAATTAATTTCTGGCTAACAATTAATTAAACAAAATGATTTCTTATTAATATATTAATCTTTTAACATATTAATAAATTCATTTATATTAATTTATTAATCTTATAATAAATTAATATCTCTCCTTTCATAATTTCCTTGTCTGGTTGCTAGGTTTGAGGGCAACCCAAAAGGACTGTGCTGCTATCAATTCAAGTACATACCAATTATAGTGATGGGCTTAGACACCTAATCCAACAGTCTCCCACTTGGATAAGTCTGTAACTATAATTGCTAGTATGCCTTCTAAATTTGACCAGCAAATTGTAGCTTCCAAAAAGCTGTTGCCGAACTCTGACCCAGTCAGTTACGTGTCGTAAGATAAGTGATCATATAATCCTTCGTTCTACTAGATATCCCTAGACAAAAGACATGGAATGCAATCAACCTCTTTGTCCAGAATCTATGTTTCCCGATTCCTGATTTGTGATGATGTAGGACTTCTAATTGAACACATCAATTTAGTCCTGGCTGGGCCCAGCACACAAGTCAACACCAAATCATCGAGGGGCCCACAGATATCGCTTTTCCCGTTAGGGAAAAAGGAACGAGTAAACATTGACTCATATGCTTGTATCTTTTACTCATCAAACCATATATGATAATACGTTTTATAACACCAAGTTAGAGGAGGAAATATAGCTAAAGAAATTCATCAGAGACCTTGGAGTTGTACTGGCTATAAAGGAGCCTATGGAGATTTACTATGACAACGAGGGTGCGGTAGCCTTAACCAAGGAACCAAGGGATCATGGTAGATCTAGGCACATCGACAGAAAATATCACTTCATAAGACATTGAGTAAAAGAGGGACTCCTCGTAGTGAAGAGGGTATCGTCAGAGGATAACCCAGTAGATCCCCTTACAAAGGGACTGAGTAGGGTTAAGCATTTTCAACATGCTAAGAGCATTGGTCTAAGAGAGATATTAGTTTTAGTGATTAGATAGGCAGTTAGAAACTTGTAATAAATAAATGTAATTGACATTTGATGTTTAAATAATAAGGGTTTTAGTTATTAGTAAAGTTTACTGTCTTTTATCAATTGTTTATTTTATGTTTCAGTTTTTGCATGTTATGACTTCCAGAATAATTTGATTATTCAAACTATTCACAGTCGATCATACTTTGGAAGTAGGTTATGAAGTTAGACTATCATGAATTGGCTTGTAGATTGTCTAAAGTGTTTAGACATAGCAAAGTTTGCTACAACGTTCGTGAGTGCTTATGAAATAAGATTGGAGTATTGGATTAAACCCACTCTCACATGAATCACTTCATGGAATTCATCACGAGTGGTTGTGAGACGATAATATCATATAGTATTCAAACCAATATATATGAGTTGTTGATTATGAGTTGGTTGTGCATTGATAGTACGAAAACGCATCAGTAACTTGATGTTATAAAACGTGTTATTGTGTATAATTTAACAAGTAATTAGTATAACCATATATCTCGAAGTTTATTTGTTCATTTTATCCTAAGAGGATTAAAAGCGATATCCTTGGCTCCTCGATGATTTTGTTTTGACTTATGTGTCGGGCCCGGTTAGGAGTCAATTGATGTGTTCAACTAAGTTCTATGTCAAACAAATCAGAAATCGAGAAACAAACTGCTAGACAATGAGTATGACTTTATTCCATGTCTGTGTCCACACTATATCTTGAAAAACAGAGGATTATATGATCCCTTATCTAAAGGACGCATTATTGACTAGGTCAGAGTTTGACAACGGCTTTTGAGAGCTACAATTGCTAATAGGATTTTGAAGTTACATTGGCAGTTGTAGTTATTAGACTTATCCAAGTGGGAGACTGTTGGATTAGGTGTCTAAGCCCATAACTATAATTGGTATGTACTTGACCCGATAGTAGCATGGTCCTTTTGGGTTGCCTTCACCAGAGCAATTTGATAGGATAGATATTTGAGAAAGAGGTTATTTGTGATTTGTTAATATATTATAAGAATAATATATTAGCTGAGAAATCATATTTATAATTGGTATTGATCAAAAATTAATTTGGAATTAAATTAGTGATCAATAGAGACTGTTTAAATTAACGGGGACTAATTAAGTAAATTAGTGATACATATATTTTGGGCTAATGATCCATGTTGATTGGGATAGACTAAATCTATGTGAGAGTCCATGAAGAGTTAGTCTAAAAGGCTATCAAATGAGTTATTGGATTAAAGGCCTAAGTGAATGAATTAGGGTTTACAAGTTGAAAACCTTAGAATTCCACACAATAAATGTAACCCCTAACACTCCAAAAATCGATCAAGACTTCCAAGAAGAAACCCTAGCCGATTTTTGGTGCCTTTTAACCTCTCTCTCATAATCCTCTATTGTTCTTGGTGTTTGTGACTTATTTGAGGTATCAGATTTGAGGTACTAAGCTCTTGAAAGGCCAAGCTATACAAGCTACAACCAAGAGGTATTCATCTAACTCGTTTTATGTTGTAAATCTCTAAATTGTATGCTAGTTAAGGTTCACGCTTTGGATAAATGAAAATTACATGTGTAACTTGAGAAAACTTAGATCCAAAGCATTAGGGTTGTATGTTCACCATAGGATTGTTATAATGCTAAAAACCCATCAACTAATGGGCCACACTAACAACAATTTGATATAATTGATTATTTATTAGAAATTGATTTTAATAAATATTCAATAAAACTCTTATAATTAAATAGGAAATTATCTATTTCATGAAAATAATAATTTTCATTAGCAAGTAACGTTATATATAATTTATATGGTATGAATTAATAAGTGATGCACAAAATTTTGGACTAGACAAACTCTTTTGTCTTTTACCAAAAAGTTAAAGTTTATATTTGAAGGGTTTTGAGCATTCTAACACTCCTATGGTGTACATGCAACCCTAAAAACCTTGGATCTATGTTTTCTCTGTTATACATGCAAATATTTGATATTCCAAGGTTTTAACCTAACTAGAATAATATGAAGCAACTATACTATAAAAGTCTAGTTAGATAACATACCTTTTTGATGAAGTTTGAAGTCTTGAACTTTAAGAGCTTAGCCCCAATAGTGTGGAAGCCTCAAGTGGATTCACAATCACCAAAACACCTTGGAAAACTTGAGAGAATAGTAAGCACACTAGAAATTGGCCCTTCTATCCTCACACACTGGTGCCATTTTATGTGCCAATGACCTCTTTATATAGTGTGGTAGATTAGGGTTACATCCATGTAAACCCTAATACCCATGACCTTTCATTTCCATAGGATCCATGAGTTAAAAACTCCATGGACTATCCATGCAAGCTTAGCCCAACCTAATTAAATGATATGATTCTATATTAATATATTAATATAAATCATAAACATACTATTCTCAAAAGACTATCCATATAAATTGTTCCGGTGAAGTGCAACCCAAATGGACCATGCTAATTCGGGTCAAGTACATACAAATTATAGTTATGGACTTAGACACTAATCAAACAGTCTCCCACTTGGATAAGTCTAAAACAATTATTGCGTATGACTCCAAAACCCGACTAGTAATCGTAGCTCTTAAAGCCGCTGTCGAACTCTGACCTTAGTCAATGACTTGTCCATTAGATAAGGGATCATATATTCCTCCATTCTAGATATCATATAGAATGAGACATGGTTTATAATCATTCTCTCTGTCCATTTGTTGTTTCCCGATTTCCGATTGATGACGAATGACTAATTGAACAAATCAAATCAGTTCAGGCTTGGCCAAGCACTTCGGGGTGTCGTCACTAAATCATCGAGGGACCCACAAATATCGCTTTTATCCCTTCAAGGGTAAAAGTAATGGATAAACCTCGACTCATATGCTTGTTCTACTACTTTTTGAATCATACACAAAGGAATGTTTTATAACATCGAGTTACCAATGCATTTTTGTGCAATTAATGTACGACCAACTCATAGTCAACAACTCATATCTCTAGGTTTGAAGAATATAGCATATTATTGTCTCATGATCACTCGTGATAAAATCCATGAAGTGATTCAAATGAGCATGGGTTGAATCCAATACTCAGAACTTATGAGCACTCATGAGTGTTGTAGCAACTCTTGCTATGTCCAACATCTTAGACATTCACAAGCCAACTTCATGACAATATTGATTTATATATACTTCCAACATATGACCGACTGTGGATGGTTTGAATAACTTAGTCATTCAGGAAGAATGACATAGTTGTTCTGGAAGTCAAAACATGAAAAGTGAAACACAAGAATAATCGAATCCAATATGGTCTCAGAACTTATGAATATAAATAGAACACCTTTTATTTATCACCATATTGATTACACATTATTCATTGTATACTGTTTCAACTAATCAACTTTATACTTGAATCAAAACACTAGTCATGCCATGCTGTAAGCGTGCACACTATGTTTATCCAAACAATAGTCATGCCATACACCAAGTATGCACACTATGTTTGTCTAAACATTAGTTATGCCATACACCAAGTATGCACGCTAAGTTTTTCTATGATATTTACTTTGTGAAATAGATCGATTGAACATAATTCCAGTGATTCTCATTTCGCAATCCCAAATCCTTACTGCAAATGCAAGAATTCTAAATTCCTGCCATTTACCGAAATCTGTTAGATTTTAAACTTATATGTACTGATCCTCTTGTAATGATTATGTACAAAGTAACAAAGACTTGTCACCAGACATTACAGAGTATTCCAATGGAGATCAACTCCATGGTACCGAAGTCTCATATTTAAAGTACATTGCTTTGAACATCCTTCTTGCATTAAGTTTTCTAATCTTACACGGATTGAATAAATTCCACCTATGGAGTCATTTCCATATTCCTATTTTGACTATCATTTCTGAACAAGAGTTGCCTCCTTTCAGAATATGTCAATATGGTCCTTCAAAAGTTAACACTACACTTCCAACTGTTCCTGAGCAACCAATCTTTGGTAAACCTTAGATTGTCCTTAATAATTGATTAATCAAATTAGTCATATCTAGTTCTAGTACCTTTTCCCTCTTAATGCTCTAGGCATTTGGAAAAATTTAGAACATATGAATATTATAGAACATGCAATCGACCCTACATACGAATCATATGGGACACGATTCATGATGTCTCACATAAAGAGATGATACTAGACCAGTCTTTTGCTATAATATTTGTATTTCTATTTGCCATGTTCTCATAATTCAGATTTTGAAAAAGGGATGCAGTGATCATAATCGAATTTAGAACGCAAATAATGTTCTCATATATAGAATTTCCTTATGTTGAACCATTCCAACATAACATTCATATATATACTTGACTAAATTTGATTAAAATCTCACCATCTAAGCTTTTAGATTTGAAATGAAGTACAATTTCCTCTCCCTTAATTATAGCAAAGCAACTTTTCCCAACGGAAACTTTTGTTTTCTATAATTAACATTGCTAACTTGCAACACTTATCATAATTATAATGCTCCCACTAACATGATGATTATTAGCATAACACTTATGCTCCCACTAGCTTTGACATGTACCCAGAAAAGCTGGACTTCTAGAAATCAATACTTTATTGACTTTCTTACCAAAGTTCAAATTTCTGATACGAGATGCTTTGATAAAACTTTATCAAAATTATACACCTTTCCTTAGATAGCACACATGTGTGTCTAAACAATTTCAGAACTATGAAAAGGGATGCCATAATCATAGTCTCAATTGTTTAGACCTTTTCCATTCCTCACAAGTCTATGTTAGTGTGTTGGTTAACCACACACGCTCCACTAACGACTTTAAGAATGCAAATATCACAATTGATATCTACTTAAAATCACTTAGTGAAAGTGTTTACTAACCATCATTTTCATGAATCGGAGAGAAACCTTATGACACTTAGATTTAATGGTGTATGTGTTCCTATCCATGTGAATTTGTCAAAACCATAATCACAAGACACAGTGAATGACAAATCCAAACTCATATGGATTGAACTTGTGCAGTCTTAGCTTCTTGCCACCTGGCAGCACAAGGGCCTGCCATTTACTTCCAAGTTGTTATGCAACCAATTGAGAACTCTCAGAACTCATATGCAAAGCCAACTTTAACTGGAATGGGCACAAAAATAGGAATATGTCAACACGTTGGGTTATAAACCTCAAGTCGTGAGCTAGTGAGAAACTACATGTTTTATTCTTGATTAGATCTTGAAATTCTTTCAGGATCTTTTAGACTCCCACTGTCCTCTTAACATATAATACTCTCTTACCAAGACCCATTCTTTGACAATCAAATATTCAAGAGATAGTGTGGATTCTTATCAAGACAAACACTTCACACATTTGGCCTAAGTTGGTCTCTGTTTTATCCAAAACATCATAACTTACCAATTTCAAATGTACAAGAGTAGGACACATTTTACTCTTACATTTGACAAGTGTTAATAAACATTCTTTAAGATGTATCACTCAAATTACAATCTTGGAGAATGACTATTGGACTTGTTTTGGAATGAAGTATGAGTCATCTTCTTGATTTAACCATTTCAACAATTCACGATTCCTCTTCTTAGCCATAGGAATGCACTAAGATGTCCTTAGAGGACCAATTGTGATATGGTTTCTTAATCATTAAGATGATCACAAAACATGATACTAAAGTAGTCTCCCATCTTTTCAGATTTGAGAAACTTTTATCTTTCTGCTTAATTTGATTCTTCCCATTCGTTCTGCCATACATCGAAACTTTTCCAATGTTTCAGAATTATACTTAAATTGTTAAGTATAACCATATTTACTAAACTTTAGTAAATCATGATGAATAGTCTTATCGGTCTTTTGTGGTGGACTTGACCAGTGCACACGAATGTGTAATCGATCCCTTAGTCCTCCTCTTGACACACATATATATGTGAACAAGGAATTAGTCTTAATTTTCCAAAGATGAAAATTCTTATTCATCATACGACTTGAATGATTCTAAGTTTCTGTCCAATTGAAACTTGGGTGATGAGAATCTTTCCTTATTTGGTAAATATAGACACTACCACAAATGAAAGAATCAAATTCATATTTCCAATATTGCTAAAAACATACAAACATCAATTTTTCATAAATGCTATTGCAAGGAGATATAATAAAATAATATTTTTTATTTATTTATAAAATGCGGAAAAAACTTTTTCCCTACAATGCAACTTTAAATGAAACTATGATATTTCATATTTACTAGCAATCTATCTTAACTCCTAAGCAGTAGCTCAAGAATCCGATCTTCGAACCATGCGATTGAAATCCATCTTCGCGATCCGATTCAACGTACTCTTCATCTAAGCTTCCTTCCCTTTGCTTGGTCCTGCCATACATCAAAATGTATTAAGAATCTTCAAATAGGAACTTAAGAGAGTTAGATAGTGGACTTACCTGAAGCAGATTCAAACTTTTTGACTTGACCTTCTCTCAGATCTTTCAAGTAGTCAGGGCATCTCCACAACCAATGCCCCTTCCTTTGGCAATAGAACCATATGGACCCTTTGGGAATGGTACACTGGACTACCTCAGACTTGCCTTTCTCTTTACCATTTGGTCAACCGAGTTGAGTATGGCCAATCCCTTTCCATTGGGAAGAAGAGGATTTCTGGATTTCCAATGTCACCATTGTTAATGTCCATGGAAGTTTGAGAAGTCGATCTTCCAATCAAATTTGCTTTTCCAGTGCTCCAAATCATTGTCGATTCAGCAACATCAAGCAAATAGATAAGATCATTAAGGGTCATATCATAGTCTTTTACATAGTAGTCCCAAAGGAAACTCACTATGTGACTTAGAAAGTGATTCAACAACCAACTTTCACAAGACTTTAACACCCAACTCTCTCGGCTTGTAAATATGTGACTTCATCTCTAAGATGTGAGCACACATAGACCTTGCGTGCCAATAGGGCTTGAGTGACCTTGAACTTGTGGGTTAGGGAGAATAATTGGAGGAAGTGGAGAAAGTGAAGTATGATTTCTGGGACATCATCTTCATTAGGAAAGCTTATTCCAAGAGATTTGGGAAAATCATAGTTGTCTGATCCCGACATCTACACTGGGAGAAATTCAAGTAATTTGATTTAAAGTCCTTAATATAACACCCAATATGAAATATTAAGGCTAGGACCCAACACAATATTTTATAACTTGGAAGAGGGATGCCGTAATCCAAGATATAGAATATTTGAAGGTAGGCGAATGACGATTCACCAATTTCCACCATGAAAAACAAGATAAATTATTAGGTTTTAACTGGATTTGAAACTCCTACATCTTTTGAGATTCATTGAACTTTTCAATGGGATGTTTCAATCTCGATTGTGCCCTATCAAGTTTGGTGACTGGGATGCCGAGGACCACAAAACAAGGTGTGAATAACCATGCAAATATACTTGGTACCGCTAATATTTATCACTTAATCGATGTGCCGGTTAGCCACACGCGCTCCATCGATTTTATGATAAACATTAAGTTACCCTTTTCCTACCTTGTTAAATCCAGGTTAGTGTGCCGGTTAACCACACACGCTCCTTTAACGACTTAAGCAAAGTGCAAAGTGTAATTTCATGGGTTAACACCAAATTCACATTTTCCTAAAGTAACTAAGATTGAGACTTTATAAAAGGTTTAGTTACTTTATATTTATCATTATACTTATAATGCAATTTATAGTCCTTGTCCTAACCGTTCGGCTAACGACCCTTCACCAGTCAAGGAAGTGGTGGGTGAGAGTGGACACCCATTAAACTTCCATTTTATAGGCAGTAACCTTATATCCCCCCTTATAGACCGACTTCGTGAATTAGGCCTACTAACGGTAAGACTGACTTTGTTCTTATATATATATATATATATATATATATATATATATATATATATATATATATATATATATATATATAATTAACTTATAATACTATAAAGTATAAAGGTTGAATTTTAACTTTTAAAACTCTAGGGTTTGGAATTAAAGTGTGTGTGAGACTTTACAAATTCCAAAACTTGAGGGCCAGTTTTGAACAATTCAAAACTTTTGGTTTCCATAACTTATGAGTTTAATATGATTTTTATGAAAAACTTTTCAAGTTCCATAACTTGAGGACAAGTTATGGAAGACATAAAAAACATTGTATGATGACATTAAAATTAGAGATTATTCCATTTTCATAACCTATGACTTTTAATGACACTTTAAAAGAAAAACTCTTCATTTTCCATAACTTTAGGACAAGTTATGGAGTTCATAAAAACCATTAAGATCAAATTACCAATTAACACAATAATCAAGTAATTTTTCTATGAACAAGATCAAACTCATAAGTGAAGATAATTCATATCAACAATTTTCAAGAACTTAGCTAACCACATAAACTAAAACAAGTCTTGAAACTTTGACAACTATCATTTATTTGGATGAGAATAAACATTACCATAACATCAAAATAAAAGTTTTATGAACAAAAACACTTTGTGGTAATGATTCTAATCCAAAACAGGCCAAAAAACTGATTTTTTTTCACTAAACAGTCACCACCTCGTGGTGAACTGGTAGAATAAAAAAAAATGATTTTTCTTGCAAATAGCATCAAGTATAATTGAAAACAAGGCTAGGCTTTGATAGCACTGAAGGGTTTTGAGCATTCTAACACTCCTATGGTGTACATGCAACCCTAAAAACCATGGATCTATGTTTTCTTTATTATACATGCAAATATTTGAGATTCCAATGTTTTAACCTAACTAGCATAATATGAAGCAAATATACTACAACAGTCTAGTTAGATAACATACTTTTTTGATGAAGTTTGAAGTCTTGAATTTTAAGAGCTTAGCCCCAATAGTGTGGAAGCCTCAAGTGGAATCACAAATCACCAAAACACCTTGGAAAACTAGAGAGAATAGTAAGCACACTAGAAATTGGCCCACTCTTGTATCCTCACACACTAGTGTCATTTCATGTACCAAGGACCTCTTTATATAGCGTGGTGGATTAGGGTTACATCCATGTAAATCCTAATATCCTTGACCTTTCATTTCCATTGGATCCATGGGTTAAAAACTCCATGGACTATCCATGCAAGCTTATCCCAACCTAAATGAACTTGGCCCATACTATATATAAGAGTCCATATTTAATTAGTTCCTTTTGATCACTAAATTAATTCTAAATTAATTCTTGATTAATATTAATTAAATAATATTATTCCATATTAATATATTAGAACTTATAATATATTAATATAAATCATAAACATACTATTCTCAAAAGAGTATCCATATAAATTGTTCCTGTGAAGTGCAACCCAAATGGACCATGCGAAATCGGGTCAAGTACTTACCAATTATAGTTATGGACTTAGACACTAATCCAACAATATTTTATAAACTTTTTTTTATAAAATATAAAGATTTTGCCTTCTTCCTTTTATTATTTATAAAAAATAAGAGTAAAATAGGAAGATTTTGACTTTTTGATTATTTAAGTAAGAGAATGACTCTTTGAATATTTAAATAAGAGTATGACTTTTGATTTTTTAAATGAAAGAATGAATCTTTGATTATTTAAATAAGAGTATGGTCTATTGAATAGTTTTATTCAAAAGGTAGGGTATTGTTACTACTATAAAAACAAGGTTTGAGGCTTCCATTTCAGGCTAGTCATACTTTCGAAGAATAGCCAAAACTATGACCCTCTCTCTTACCCTCTTTAGTCTTGTTTTTGCATGAAGAGAATGCTTGAATTTTTCATTCCCTCTTTAAGTTCATATTGGTTATGAACTTAAAGCTTAAGGGTTTAAGAGTTGATGGACTAGCATCTACATCAAGTTAAGTCATTGTTAGTGTCTCAAAGGTTCCACATTCTTCATCAACTTCCAAGCCTCCTAAGAGGAACCAAAGAACAAAAAAGGTTGTTATTTCTTCATCATTTCTTTGGTTGGTGTTTAAATCTTTCTATAACTTGCAAGAAGATCCTTGGTGGGTATAACTGTTGGATTAATGTCTAAGTCCATAACTATATTTGGTAAGACTTGACCCGACCCGACATGGTCCATTTGGGTTGCATACCATCATGCACTTGAATGAGAGAAATAAGACACTTATGGTTATTAATATATTATAAGTTCTAGTATATTAATAATAAGAATAATAAGATTATTTAATTAGTATTGATCAAGAATTAATCTAGGATTAATTAAGTGATCAAAAGAAGACTAATTAAATATATGGGTTGATTGTGTAAATCATCCATACTTGTATAGTGGGCTAATGCTCCATGGATAATCAAGTTGGGCTAAAACCCATAGGATGGTCCATGGATGCTCCATGGTGTATTTGTACCCATGGATCATGGAAATGAAAGGCCATGTCAATTAGGGTTTACATGGTGTAACCCTAACTATATAAGCATCTTATTCTTGATCAAAATTGGCCACTATTGTGTGTGTGAAAGGGCTAGCCGATTTCATGAGTTGTAAGAATTCTCTCAAGTTATTCTAAGTGTTTTGATGATTGTGATTCCATTTGAGGTGTCACACTTGGGGCACTAGGCACTCAAGCTTCATGAAGACATTCTACACCAAAGAGGTATGTATTCTATCTTGCTATAGTCATTGTTTTGTATGCTAGATTAGGATAATACCTTGGAAGTTCTTATTTGCATGTATAATAGAGAAAACATAGATCCAAGGTATTTAGGGTTGCATGTACACTTAGGAGTGTTAGAATGCTCAAAACCCAACAGTGGTATCAGAGCCTAGGCTTGTTTTCTTGTTATACCTGCAATAGAAGCTGAAAAAACCAATCTGGTGCTGTCTGGCCATCAGACTCGGCGAGTCCATCAGGAGACTCGGCGAGTCCATGCCTAAAAAGTGATGAATTCGATCCAACTCGCCGAGCTGGTTCATGCACTCGACGAGTTGGACCCCCAGACAGCATATTTTCGAGTTTTTTTGGCTAGAAATGGACTAGGAACATTACCCTAAGTTGTTTTTGAACTTATAAACTTGTTTTTGATGTGGTAATGTTCATGCTAATCCATTTTCAAAGATAATTGTCAATAGATTCTTGTTTTGTATTAGTTTAAGGTTTAGACTAATTACATGAAAAAGTTTGATTTGAATTATCTTGTTCTTATGAGTTGCTTAGATTAATAGAAATGTTGAGTGAAATAGTTGTTTTCAATCCATTTTAATCTAAGAGTTGAGTATAAAATGTGTTTGTGTAACTTGTCCTCAAGTTACATGAAGGGTCACATTAAAGACTCATAAAATTCATAAGAGTTGGCAATGATTACAAAATGAAGAGTCTTGTGTCATTGAATAATTTTTATGACTCCATAACTTGTCCTCAAGTTATGGAAGTTCAAGAGTCACTTCATTAAAGAAAAAATATGTAACCATAATTAAATCCATAAGTTATAAAATAAAGGAAAAGTTAGTTCTTTTATTAGTTTAAAGTCTTCCATAACTTGTCCTCAAGTTATGGAACTTGAAGAGTTTTTTGATTAAAACTACTTTAAACACATAAGTTATGGAATTAATTAGTTTTGAATAGTTTCAAAACTTGCCCTCAAGTTTTGGAATTTGAAAAGTTTTCAAGTATGAATACTTTAATTCCAAGTTAGCCCTTAGAATTTTAAAAGTTAAAATTCAACCCTTATACTTTATAATATTATAAGTTAATAATATATATATGTATAAGAGTAAAGTCAGTCTTACCGCTAGTACGCCTCATTCACGAAGCCGGTCTATAAGGTGGGTATAAGGTTGTTGCCTATAAAATGGCAACTTAATGGGTGTCCACTCTCACCCACCGCTTGCTTGACTGGTGGAGGGTCGTTAGCCGAACGGGTTTGACAGGACTAGAATTCTCCCTTCATTAAAAGTATTAATGAAAATACTAAGTAACTAAACTCTTAATAATACCCAATCTTAGTTACTTAGGAAAAATGTGAATAAGGTGCTAACCCATGAAATTACACTTTACACTTTGTCTAAGTCGTTAGTGGAGCGTGTGTGGTTAACCGGCACACTAACTTGGACTTAACAAGGTAGGTAAAGGGTGACTTAATATTTATCATAGTATCGATGGAGCGTGTGTGGTTAACCGACACATCGATTGAGGGGTAATTTATTAAGGGTACCAAGTGATTTGCATGGTTACTTCACACCTTGTTTTGTGATCCTCGGCATCCCAGTCACAAAACCTAAAGGGCACACTCGAGATTGAAAGATGCCATTGAACAGTTCAATGAATCTCAAAGGTCTAGGAGTTTCAAAACCAATTAA
The DNA here is from genome assembly GCF_002870075.4 of Lactuca sativa. Taxonomy (NCBI): domain Eukaryota; kingdom Viridiplantae; phylum Streptophyta; class Magnoliopsida; order Asterales; family Asteraceae; genus Lactuca; species Lactuca sativa. The sequence continues at coordinate 398,506,748 of NC_056626.2, read as the reverse complement.
AACCTAATAATACATTTCGTTTATCTTGGTGGAAATTGGTGAATCGTCATTCACCTACCTTCAAATATTTTATAGCTTGGATTACGGCATACCTCTTCTAAGTTATAAAATAGTTTGTTGGGTCCTAGCCTTAATATTTCATATTGGGTGTCATATTAAGGACTTTAAATCAACTATCTTGAATATCTCCCAAAAGATGTCTGGTGTAGACACCTATGATCTTCCCAAATCTCTTGAAACAAGCTTTCCTAATGAAGATGATGTCCCATGGATATCATACTTCTTTCTCCTCCTCGAATTATTCTCCCTAACCCACAAGTTCTTGAAAAGTTTAAGGTCACTCAAGCCCTATTGGCAAGGCAAGGTCTAGGTGTGAACACATCTTGGAGATGTAGTCACATATTGACAAGTCGGGAGAGTTGGGTGTCAAAGTCTTGAGAAAGTCGGTGGTTCAATCACTTTCTAAGTCACATAGTGAGTTCCTTTGGGACACCTATGAAACAGACTATGACAGGACCCTTAATGATCTTATCTATTTGTTAATATCAACTTCCTTAAAACTTGATGGACATTGACAATAGTGACACAGGAAATCCCGGAAAGCATTCTCTTCCCGATGGAAAGAGATCGGCCATAGTCAACTCGGTTGACCAAATGGTAAAGAGAAAAGCTAAGTCTGTGATAGTCTCGTGTACCATTATCAAAGGGTCCATATGTTTATATTGCCAAAGGAAGGGGCATTGGTTGCGAAGCTGCCAAATTTACCTAAGGATGTTAAAGTCAATAAGTTTGACTCTACTTCAGGTAAATTCCACTATCTAACTCTGCTAAGTTTCTATTCTGAGATTCCTGATACATGATGTGACTAGGTCACATGGTGATGTTTTAAGAATCAAAGAAAAGTAAAGGAACTTAAAGAAAGAATATGCTGAATCTGATCGCGTAGATGGATTTCTATCGCATAGTTTGAAGATCGGATTCTTGAGCTACTTCTTAGGAGTTATGAGATATTGCTTAGGAATAGATAACAACAAGTTTTCATATGGATTGTAAGGATAAGTTTTTCCGCAAAGTTTTAAAATAAAAGAAACTTTTTGATTTTATTTATTTTAAAATATCCTTACAATGGCATTTGAGGAAAAATTGTTGCTTATATAATTCCATTAAGAGCAAGAGTGGAAATATAAAATTGATTCTTTCATTTGTGGTAATGTCTAAATTTACCAAATAAGGAAAGATTCTCATCACCCAAGTTTCAAGTGGACCGGAACTTGGAATCATGCAAGTTGTATAGCATGATGAATGAGAACTTTCAAGTTTTGAAAAATTAAGACTAATTACTTGTTCACATGGATGTGTGAGTCAAGTAATGGACTAAGGGATCGAGTACATAGTCTTGTGCACTGGTCAAGTCCACCACAAAAGATTGATAAGACTATTCGTCATGATTTACTAAAGCACAGTAAATATGATTATACTTACAAGCTTAAGTGTAATTCTGAGACATTGGAAAAAAGGTTCCAATGTATGGCAGAGCGAATAAGAAGAATCAAATAAGGCAGAAGGATAAAAGTTTCTCAAATCTGAAAAGATGGGAGAGCACTTTAGTATCAGTTTTGTGATCATCTTAATGATTAAGAAACCATATCAAAATTAGTTCTCTAAGGAAATCTTAGTGCATTCTTGTGACTAAGAAGAGGGATCTTGAATTGTTGAAATGGTTAAATCAAGTAGATGAGTCACACTTCGTGCCAATACAAATCTTAGAGTCATACTCCAAGATTGTAACTTGAGTGACATGTCTTAAAGAAGGTTTGAAACACTTGTCAAATGTAAGAGTAAAAGTTTTCTACTCTTGTACATTTGAAATTGGTAAGTTGTGATGTTTTGGATAAAACAAAGACCAACTAAGGCCAATTGTGTGAAGTGTTTGTCTTGATTAGAATCTGCACTATCTCTTGGATGTTTGACAAGGGAGTCTTATATGTCAAGAGGACAGTGGGAGTCTTAAAGGTCTTGAAAGTCTCAAGAACTAATCAAGAATAAAACCTGAAGTTCTTCACTAGCACACGACTTGAGGTTTATAACCTATCGTGTTGACTTATTCTGTGCCCATTCCAGTTAAAGTTGGCTTTGCATATGAGTTCTTAGAGTTCTCAATTGGTTGCACAACAACTTGGAAGCAATGGTAGGCCCTTGAGCTGCCAGGTGGCAAGAAATTAAGATTGAGTTCAGTCCATATGAGTTTGGATTTGTCATTATCCTTGTCTTGTGACTATGATTTTGACAATTCACATGGATAAGAACACATACACCAGTAAATCTAAGTGTCATAAGGTTTCTCTCCGATTCATGAAAATGATGGTTAGGAAACACTTTCACTAAGTAGATTTTAGCTAGATAGCAATTATGATATTTGCATTCTCAAAGTCGTTAGTGGAGTGCATGTGGTTAAGCGGCACACTAACATGGACTTGTGAGAAGTGGCAAAAAGGTCTAAACATTATGATTACAGCATCCCTCTTCATAATTGTTTAGATACACCAGTGTGCTATCTAAGGGAAGGTGTATGATTTTGATACAGCTTTATCAAAACAATCTAGCATCAGAAATCTGAACTTTGGTAAGAAAGTCAATGAAGTATTGATTTCTAGAAGTCCAGCTGATTTCTGAGTACATGTCAAAGCTAGTGGGAGCATAAGTGTTATGCTAATAATCATCATGTTAGTGGGAGCATGATAACTATGTTAAGTATTGCAAGCTAGCAATGTTAATTATAGAAAAACAAAAGTTTCAATTGGGAAAAAGTTGTTTTGTTATAATTAAGGGAGAGGAAATTATACTTCATCTTCATCTCAAATCTATAAGCTTAGATCGTGAGGTTTTAATCATTTAGTCAAGCATATATATATATATATATATGAATTTCATGTTGGAATGGCATCCCTTTTCATAATCTGAATTATGAGAACTTGGCAAATTGAAATGGAAATGTTATAGCAAAAGACTGGTTTAGTCTTTATGTGAGACATCATGAATCATGTCCCATATGCTTCGGATATAGGATCGATTACATGTGCTATAATCATCCGTTCTAAAATTTTCCAAATGCCTGGGGCATTAAGAAGGGAAAAGGTTTAGAACTGGATATGACTAAAAGGATTAAACAATTGTCGAGGACAATCTAAGGTTTACCAAAGATTGGTTGCTCAAGGACAGTTGGAAGTATAGTGATAATTCTGGAAGGACCATATTGACATAATCTGTTAGGAGGCAACTCTTGTTCAGAAGTGATAGTCAAAATGGAATCTGGAAATGTTTCAAAGTTAGAATTTTCAATCTGTGTAAGATTAAGGAAACTTAATGCAAGAAGGATATTTCCAAGGAGTTGATCTCCTTTGGAATACTCTGTAATGATTGTTGTCAAGTCTTTCTGACTTTGTGCATAATCGTTACAAGAGTATCAATGCATATAAGTTTAGAATCTAACAGATTTCAGTAAATGGCATGAATTTGGAATTCTTGCATTTGCAGTAAGGATTTGGGAGTGTGAAAAGAGAATCATTGAAGTAATGTTCAATTGATCTAGTTCACAAAGTAAAGATCATAGACAAACATAGTATGCATACTTGGTGTGTGGCATGACTAGTGTTTAGAAAAACATAGTGTACATGCTTGGAGCATGGGACAACTATTGTTTTAAAATTCAAGAATAAAGTTGATAGCTGAAACAGTATACAATGAATAATGTGTAATCATATGATGATAAATAAAAGGTGTTTTATTTATATTCATAAGTTCTGAGACCATATTGGATTCAATTATTATTGTGTTTCACTTTGCATGTTTTGACTTCCCGAATAAACTGGGTTATTCTTCCGGAATGACTAAGTTATTCAAACCATCCACAGTCGGTCATATTTTGGAAGTAGATATGAATTAAGACTGTCATGATGGGTTGTAGAGGTCTAAGGTGTTGGACAAGGCTACAGCAATCATGAGTGCTCATAAGTTCTGAGTATTGGATTCAACCCGCGCTCATTGGAATCACTTCATGGATTTTATCACGAGTGATCATGAGACGATAATATCTTATATTCTTCAAACCTAGAGATATGAGTTGTTACTATGAGTTGATAGTACATTGATTGCATGAAAATGCATTTGGTAACTCTGTGCTATAAAACGTGCCTTTGTGTATGATTCAACAAGTAGTAGAACAAGCCATATGAGTCGAAGTTTATCCATTCCTTTTACCTTCGGGATAAAAGCGATATCTGTGGGCCCCTCGATGATTTGATGATGACAAATGGAAGTGCTCGGCCGGGCCAGGACTGATTTGATTTGTTCAATTAGTCACTCGTCATAAATCGGAAATCGGGAAACAACAAATGGACAGAGAGAATGATTATAATCCATGTCTCAGTCCATATGATATCTAGAATGGAGGAATATATGATCCCTTATCTAATGGACAAGTCACTGACAAAGGTCAGAGTTTATCTACAAGGTCAGAGTTCGACAGAAGCTTTTGAGAGCTACGATTGCCAGTTGGTTCCTGAAGTCATACGCAATAATAGTTCTAGACTTATCCAAGTGGGAGACTGTTGGATTAATGTCTAAGTCCATAACTATATTTGGTAAGACTTGACCCGACCCGGCATGGTCCATTTGGGTTGCATACCATCATGCACTTGAATGAGAGAAATAAGACACTTATGGTTATTAATATATTATAAGTTCTAGTATATTAATAATAAGAATAATAAGATTATTTAATTAGTATTGATCAAGAATTAATCTAGGATTAATTAAGTGATCAAAAGAAGACTAATTAAATATATGGGTTGATTGTGTAAATCATCCATACTTGTATAGTGGGCTAATGCTCCATGGATAATCAAGTTGGGCTAAAACCCATAGGATGGTCCATGGATGCTCCATGGTGTATTTGTACCCATGGATCATGGAAATGAAAGGCCACGTCAATTAGGGTTTACATAGTGTAACCCTAACTATATAAGCATCTTATTCTTGATCAAAATTGGCCACTATTGTGTGTGTGAAAGGGCTAGCCGATTTCATGAGTTGTAAGAATTCTCTCAAGTTATTCTAAGTGTTTTGATGATTGTGATTCCATTTGAGGTGTCACACTTGGGGCACTAGGCACTCAAGCTTCATGAAGACATTCTACACCAAAGAGGTATGTATTCTATCTTGCTATAGTCATTGTTTTGTATGCTAGATTAGGATAATACCTTGGAAGGTCTTATTTGCATGTATAATAGAGAAAACATAGATCCAAGGTATTTAGGGTTGCATGTACACTTAGGAGTGTTAGAATGCTCAAAACCCAACAATAACATGTTTATGTTTTATCAAAATTTTATGTCTTCCGTTGCCATATTTTTCTGGTTTATGAAACTACTTTTGAACTAAAACCCAACACTTGTAACGTCCCAAAATCCATAGTAAATTTTTTGATTATTAAAAGAGAATTAAACACCCATTTTGATGAAGTTACTTTCGAGTTAAACCATTTTTTCATAAATCATAATTCAAAATCAGAGTATAAGGAAAACATTGAGGAATCTTGAATCATAAAACGAATGATGTGTGTGTACGGTCCCTCCTTGGTCATCCGATAAGTACCTGAAAAACATTTAATCAACAACTTTAAGCAAAATCTTAGTGAGTTCCTCCAAAATACCCCATACAATAATAAATATATAATTAATGTACACATGAGCCTTCAATCTGTTTGGACTGCCTCGCAAGGCCTACAGGATGCTTGGACCAGTCTACTGATCCTGCAGTCAATTGGACCGCTTCACAAGGCCTACAATAGCTGGACCACTCCCTTGGGTCTTTAGTCTGACTGGACTATCTCACAAGCCCTACAGTACACTGGACTGCCCGAGTATCTTGTTGATAACGTCTATTTTGTGCATATATTTATGAATTTTTGTTATTATTTTATACTATGTTTCTATGTTATTCATAACTAAGAGATACTTAATACGCTTTGAAATGTTCAATTACAGTTAAAATGGGAGCTGGAATGCAAAAGGAGAAGAAAGGAGCTAAAAAGACGCAAAAAGGATGTTGTTGGACAGCTTGACCCATCGTCATTGTTTTGGCCATATTTCATGACTCATAACTCTGATTGACAAGATGAAAATGTTCTTAAAACTAGACATAGTTTCAGACTACTTTTATATTTTGAGAAAAGTATGATTCCTAATAACCACAGTGTGGTGATCACCACAATGACATGGTGAATGGAAACTTCACGATTCTTGACACTAGCTTGGAGAATACATAATTTCTATGAGGACCACGACGTGGTGGTGTCCAACCATGCCATGGTGATGCTGAAACCTATAAAATAGAGTTGAAAATTTTCCCTAATGATATACCTTCAACCCTAGATCGATTCTTGCGATTATAAACCCCCAATAAGCCGTTTTGAGGGTGTAAAAGGCGGCCATAAGGCCGTTAAGCTGATGCGAGCGAAGATCTGAAGGATTGGAGAGCAGATTCATGCTAGAAATCATTTGGTTCATTGTTCTGATCGTGATTAGCCTTCCAATCTGATTTTTCATACATTTACTTTCTAATTTGGGTTTTAAAACCCTTAGCTTTGTGTTTATGATTGGATGAATCCTTGAATTTGTGGATTAATTGCCATTTGGATTGTTTATTCGTGTTTACTGTATTTTGTCAAGTTTGATTGCAAGATTCGTATGTGTTAGAGATTGTTAATTTATTCCTTATTGTTGAATTAATAGAGGTTAGATGATCATCTGATTGTGTTAATTTAAATCATATTTGTCCACTAGAGTTTTGACCAAAACCTACGGTTAGGAAATAAAGTGATGAACTTTAATGTGTATCATATTTGTCCACTAGAGTTTTGAACAAAACCCACGGTTAGGAATAGGCGACTAAGCTATGCATGATTTAATTCCTATGACCATTAGGATTAATAAATATCAAATCTTGCTTAAAACGAACTAAATACTAATTTTCATGATTTTTTGTTCACTTGATCAACGGATTAGTAGTTGTGTTAAAATCAAAGGATTATTATCTATAACTAGAGCTAGTCATTTTAGGAATCGGTGAACAAGAATAAATAAATATGTGTGTGACGTTATCTATGATTTTAAGATGTAATTTGTCTAAACCAAAGTACCTAAAGAGATTTGTCTTCGGTCAGTTTATAAAGATTTGCTGTTTAGTCGTTTGTTTGAGATTTAATTCCATAAAACCCTTCTTTACTGCTTCCATGTATTTAGTGTAACCTATAATAGAAAACTCCAAATTAATTCACCATCATTCCTCTTTTGTTCGACACCTGTTCTTACCACAACTATACTATTACACGATTAGGTTACTACCTAGCGTGTGTGTTAGTCCGGTTGCGATAAAATCAGTTTTATAAATTTAAAACTTGAGCAATTAAATATATATATATATATATATATATATATATATATATATATATATATATATATATATATATATATATAAGTCACACATCAAGTTTTTGGCGTCATTTCTAAGGAACTATTTTCAATTAATTAAGTTTATTTGATTATTTGTTATTTTTTTATTTTTTTTCGTTGATATCATGTCACTTGTCGGGAAGGTTTTGGTTGTTATTTGCAGGAATTCGTGATTATACGCATTTCTTGGTTTTACTTTTTGCATGGATTTCGAGATTGCAAGCGATTAGGGAATTCTTGACTTGTTTAGTCTACTTCTTTGGTGATTTGTCCAACTCGATCCATGAGGCGTAGTATAGTGAGATGTATCATGGTGGTTAAGCGGAAGACCGAAATTTTACTACTCTTGACTAGTTGGGTTATTTTTTCTTCTACTTATTAGTTAATGGTGCAAAGAAAGCGAAGAAAATAGCCTAACGGGTCCCGAAGGTTTTTGTTTTCACAAATATACTTCTTGAATGCAAGGGATTTAATCAACAATTATTGCATGATTCTGAAAAAAATGAGTAATCGCCATATCCTTTTTAGTTATTTTAGTGTGTTTTTTTTTTTTTTTTTTTTTTTTTTTTTTTTTCAGTTTTTAGGTTGTTTAATTTTTGTTTTCCATGTTGATGCTTTTGATGTTTTAGATATTTGCATAATTTTTTGTCCTTTGAATGCTCTCAGAAATTTCAACAATTGGGGTCTAATATTGATTTGTCACGAGAAGAAGCTGAGAGATTTTCAAATATTACAATTGAAGACCATGTTTTTGGATAAGTGTGGGGTTCCCATTTAATGAATAAAAGAATTTTGAAAGAACTTTACAGAAAGAAATGACCGGGAATGGTCCTTACGATTATGAAGAGTCGATGCATTACTTTGGATCTTACAAGGTTCTCTGAGAAGACACCACAACGTGGCCATCATCACCACATTGTGGTAATTGATTTTATCGCGAAAGCATCCGACCATAACCACAAAGTGGCACCACTTGACCACATCGTGGCAATCTTATTTTGCTCGACCATTACGACTTCCAACTCTTCACCACGTCATGGCATTGCTTTCCCATGACGTGTTAGAGGTTCAACACATTTTTTAGAATGGTTCTTTGATTAATTTTGATTTGACACATTTTCATTCATGCGAGAAGAGCCTAAAAGTACTGTTTCCAACCATTATACGAGATGTCCAAGTCTTCTAGCACATTCAGAAGCAACATTCTAGTTTCTAGTCTTCCATTAATTTTTGGAGCAACATTTAGCAGCCCCATTTGATCTCGCCACTACTACCCCATGTGAGTTTGTTGCAATCCTCTCTCTCTCTCTCTCTCTCTCTCTCTCTCTCCCTCTTTCTTTCTTTCTTTATTTCTTTCTTTCTTTCTTTCTTTCTCTCTCATTCATTTTATGTTCTTTAATTGTTTTACCATGCAATGGGGATATTGCATCAAACAAGTGTGGGGGTAGGGGGTCAAATATAGGAATACAAGCTTACTGATAAATTAAAATTTTGAAAAATGACTAGGATTTAGAAATTATTAGAAAGATTTGAAACAATAATCTAAAACTGAATCTAGTAAAAAAATTGGTGTGTTGAGATCTAGGTTGCTAGCATTGTGTGTGACGATCTGATGCGAGTTTTAATGTTTATTTGAGCCAATATATGTTATAGTGTATTTGTGGCTTCCCTATCCTAGTGAAATCATGAAACAAAAACATGACCTTGCTTAGTTTGAGGGTCCCAATATGTTTTGGCATCGTGTACCAGAAATTTATCCAGGAGAGATTATGTAGTCTTTACACATTAGACTAATATCTCTAACCAATAAGGGTTGAAATTAAGTTCCCCTGCTTAAGCATATGTTTTTTTTAAGGATTTTTAGTTTTTGAGTGAAAAAAAGTGAGAAAAGAAAAAAACAAGAAAAAAAGAGTTGAAAAGAAAAAAACATTTCAAAGTTTGAAAGAGTCTACAAAGCTATGAAGATCAAGAAATATCATGAAGAAAAACTCCAAATTATCAAAGACCCAAGAATAAGGCGAAAGTTGTCAAGTTATTTATTGTATTTTTTTATTTTCTAGATTATTTTTCCATATGTATGTTTGGGGGTTTAACCAAAAATACCTTGAGGTTAATAAAGTTTTTTGGGGATGGATTTGGAGGGATGCATAAAATGAACGTTGTTCAAAAGAAGTGGACAAGTGTTTATGAAGATTGTGAGTATTTAGGATTAGGGAGGTTCTTAGAAAAATTTAGACACAAATACATGCATTGCAGTCTTGGAGTAATGGAGAGAGTCTCAAAATGGATTGTCTTGTGCGATGTTGGTAGCTAAAATCTTGATATGATAATAATAAAATTAGTTTTGCTTGAGGACAAGCAAAAGACTAGTGTGGGGTAGTTTGATAACGTCTATTTTATACATATATTCATGACGTTTTCTTATTATTTTATACTATGTTTTTATGTTATTCAAAACTAAAAGATACTTAATACGCTTTGATATTATTCATTTTGATTTATGGACTTCCTCTATTCATAGCGTGAGTGGAATAAATTATTATATTCTCTTTCTAGATCACTCATCTCATTTTAGCGTTTATGCCTTACGAAATAAATCTTTTGTGTTTGTTAAAATTTGACATATTCATGATTATGTTCAAAATTAATTCAAACGAGTAATAAAAACATTCCAATTCGACAACATGGGCGAATTAATAACTGCCAATTCCATTCCTTATCCAACCAACATATAATTCAATGTCGTTTTTACATGCTCTCATTTCTCCCAACAAAAGGGGAAATCCAAACGCATGATTAAAACCATTAACAACATTATTATTCATTTTTCATTTTCAAAATAGTTGACAATTTAGACTAATTATTACTCTATGTGGATGACATAGTCCTCACTTACCCATCTATTGATCTTACCACCCATATCATCTTGTTTTTCTTTAACGAGTTTTCCATGTCCAACTTCGGTGACTTGTCATGCTTCTTTGTCATATATGTGACATGCAACAAGGATAACCTCTCCCTTTCTTAGTGGAAGTACACCATTAAGATCCTTGAATAGACAAACATGATAAACTACAACCCAAGTCGCACACTTGTGAACACCTAATCTAAACTTGATCATATCAAACCTTCAGTTTATAATCCGATACTATATCGGAACCTAGCTAGAGCCTTAGAATACATCACGTTTACCCGACCAAATATTTTGTATAACATTCAGTAATTGTACTTTTACATACATGATCCACCTGTACCATAATTACGTTCTATCATATGCACCTTTCACTATGTTCCAAAGACCGAAGATTTCAGCCTCCAACTCTACCCTTCGACCGCATTTGGTCTTACTGCATATTTAGATGTTGATAAGGGGATGCCCTTAATTATGTTTCTCTATGATAAGGCATTTTAACTTTCTTGTAGATAACTTACTTTTTGCTCGTCAAAATGATAACCGATGTTTTTCTTCTTTATCACTAATGTCGAGTATAGAGGCGTTGCAAATGTCATAGCTGAACATACATTTCGCATGAGACAAAGTTGCTACTAACCATATTTGTATTATTAATGTGCCTTCAAGTTTCCCATGGGCCAACATTATTAAAATGAGGCTACCTACTTAATCGAGGTCGTTATCTCGGTTAAAAATAAACCAACAACCTAGGTAGCTAGCGTAAGTCAGGGAGAATCCATAGGGAGTTCGTGGTCAAACTTTATGTTGAAATAGTAAATAGAAAAGAGCTAATGCTACAATTTTCACGAATAGATTTAAACTAAGAACTGATGAAAAAACTAAAAACTTGATGTAGCAATAAATATTAAAATGAAATATTGTCCATGATAAATGTAGTGACCTGATTATGATGATGTATGTAGAATTGTAAAGATTAAGTGAATCTAAAGCAGTATTAAAGAACACACAATGTAAATAATCTCGTTTAAGCTCTCATTTGATCTAGTAAGATACCACAAAGTCGGTATGTAATAATTCTCTCACTAGTCTAATCTCTCAAAATGGTTCATCAAATAAGAGCCACTCACTTCCTATTTATAGGAAAGGTTAAACCCATTACACATCACAAGAGGGTAAGCCACATCCAAGGAGAACTTTGCACCCTAACATTCTCCTCCTCAAAGTTAGGATTTGATGTACTGGATTTAATATCCAAACGAGCTCCAAGCGATCAAGACCAACTCTCCCTCGAAGTGACACCGGTCTTCAAATGATTATAAAACCCACAAGGGTATGAGAAGCGATCAAGGAATAAACGTGACGAAACTCTACCTCGATGTGTGACAAAAATGAAACATTTAAATCCGAGAAAATACAAAAATTACGTCGATGTCTTCAAATATTTGACCTCCCGAATTAAAAAATGAACAATCAATGTTCATATACCATGAAAAACTTGCACAAAAACAATCACGAAATGTTAGGAAAATTTTTCAAATTTTGTGAAAATTTCGACTTTTGGGTGAAAGTTGCAAGAATTTCAAAATATGGGTACACAGACTGACAATTTTGCAAGAACTTCAGGGACTAAATGTTAAAATTCATCCTCAAATGCGAAACTTTACCCTAAATACAAAAGTGGGCATAAAGTGTCATTTCACATAAACTTCATGGACCAGTTTGAAACTTCTTCCCACTTCACTGAAATTCCAAATATACACCCTAATATTGAAATTGGGTATGAATTATCAAAATGATGAAAGATTAGGGACCACATGTGAAATAGTGGTATATTCTTCCCCAATCGATCCTAGATACGAACAAAGCAGGACATCATTTGAAAATGAGTTCGACTTGATTCAATTCAACACCATTGAACTTAAATTCGACTCCAAGCATAAGATTTTCGACTATTAACGTTATTGCAATTTTGACTAAAGCCAATATCAAGGAAAATCAAGACCGCAAACTCTTGATTCGAATTGTGTTCTTCTCCAATCCACTTACGAGACCTCACCATCGAAATCTGGAATTCGATGCTTCTTCTTCTTTCCATTCGCAATTCGACTTCGCTATCGAATCTTTGGCCATTCGATATCAGCTTTTGTTACACAACGAAACCCAGCAAATCAGTCCTTCACGATGACATACTGAGACCTTTCGATATTCGATTACGAACACAATGATCCCAATCTCAATGTGCAATCGGAACCACTGCTTCTCAATTCTACATCTTCCTGTTCCAAACACCTTCAATATCGAAAATCATCAACTTTTCACTGTGGAAACCCATCATCAGAATTTCGAATCCATCTGGAATAATCACTTTTTCTTCCCAGTTACGAGTTCGATATAAGCACTCGTAAGCAGCCGAATCCTATTCGATATCCAGATTACAAACTTCAATCATTCGAAACATTCCATTATCAAATATCAAATATAAAGCATTCGATATCTAGTTTTCTAATTTTGCTATCAAATATGGATGCCATCTGTTTATCTTCTTCCCAAACCATAATCGAATTCCATTATCTAAACATTCGAATCTTAACACTTCCGATTCACATCGATTTTTCAAATCACGCAACACCAATAGCTTTATCAAGAACATGAATCTGATTTCAGTCATCACTTCGATTTCCAATTCATCAAGAAGATCGATTTTGACTTTTACCATTTGACTTCTTCAAGTGAATCGACTTCGTAACATCACAATCAATATTTTCGTTCCAGTTCATCTTTTTGATCGAGAACTGACACCAAAACATCTTAATTTTAACTTGAAATTTTCTTTCAATTGAAGGATTTGATTTCGATTTTGAGAAATGACGTGGAATTGATACGAGATAAAAGAGTAGGTGATGGAGTCGAATTCGATTTGGGCTCAAGATGTGAATAGTATTCGAGTATTTTTGACTGGGCTCAATCATTTGATTAAATGAATAGTAACATATTTACATTGGGATTGAATTTGAATGGAAAACAGTGAATCAAATTTGATCAAAATGATTTTAAAACAAATTTGGGCTTGATCAATGAAATAAAATATATCAGATAAAAAAAATTGGGCTCGAAACGAATATAACCCAAAGAGTTAAAATGATCAAAAATAATAACGAAAGCACGAATTGAAAATATGATTGGATTTGAATTTCGGGAAAACCTGGATCCTTCATTATCGGATCTTCAAAAATAAGGTATCGAAATCATGAACTTTTTGTAATCCATTTTGAGAATTTGAGAAACCTTCTTGATTTTTCCTTTTGCAACACTCGAATCGATCATGGAAGATCTCAGTTCCTTGGTTGAAATTAGAAAATCTCCAAATTTCACATTATACAACCCACAATGCACATTGTACAATCCATGGAACTTCTTCTCATTTCTCCAAGATCTAACTTCATCTTCATAACGAATTTGAGAATCTTCAACAATTTTAGGTTTGGAATTTGAAATCATTGCAACATTTGATGATTGTTGCGTAGGAACCCAAATTTTCTTCATTGATTTTGGCTTCAAAACAATATTTGAAGAATTTTGTTTAGAAAATCAATTTTTCTTGATTTTTTTATCTTCTTATTCTTCTTCTTCTTCTTCTTGAAGTTTTGAATTCAAGAACAATCTCATTCTTGACAACTTCAACTTTGCAGTTTTGAATCAAATCAATTGGAGTTTGATATATTTGAACTTCTTGGATTGAGGGCTTTCTATATGGCCTCATTCCTTCAAATGAATCACAAGAACTCAAGCGATCATTGGTTTGAACTCCACTTAAACAAAATACTTTTACAATTTCGTGAGAACCACATTGAATTCCCTTGTTCTTTAACACCAAGAACATCATGAACATGGTGAACTTCTTCAAGAACTTCCGGGTAAAATGCAAGCACATTGACACCATATTTGCATTCATCAAGACGAATTCCTTTAATGATTTCATCTTCATTCTTCTTCCTTATTCTCTCATAATAAGTTGTAACCAAACCATTAAGTAAAACTTTATGATTATCATGATCAAGAGGATAACCAATCATCTTTCCACATTCATCTCTTCCACAAGAAATGAGTGAATTTTGTTTAAAAAACCCGGTTGTAAAGTTCTTGATAAGTCCATCAAAACAATATGGATATGGATCATCTCCAAGAAATACAAACCATCTTTCACACAAATCTTTTTCCATTTCAAATCAAAAATGAAGATCACAAGAACTTGAATTTTTCTAGAGAGAGAGTGATTTTGAATGAAATCTCTAGAGAGAAAAAGCAAAATTCGAATGAATTCTAGAGAAAGAAACCAAAATTGATCAAAATTCTAGAGAGAGAAAGTGATTTCGATATGAATTCTAGAGAGAGAAAGTGAAAATCACATGAATTCTAGAGAGGGAAAATCGAATTTGAATCAAAATCAAAGAACAATTTGATTTCTAGTATCAAAAACACTTTCAAAGATGAAGAACTTACAACAATTTGTGATTTACCAAATCATGTTGTCATCATTGATCAATTTCTTGAAAACTTCAAGCACACTTCAAGAACACCCGCTCTGGTACCAATTGTAGTGACCCGATTATGATGACATATGCGGAATTGTAAAGATTAAGTGAATCCAAAGCAATATTAAAGAACACACAATGTAAATAATCTCGTTTAAGCTCTCATTAGATCCAGTAAGCTATTACAAAGTGGCTATGTAATAATTCTCTCACTAGTCTAATCTCTCAAAATGATTGTTACATAAAATGGGAGTCACTCACTTCCTATTTATAAGAAAGGCTAAACCCATTACACATCATAAGATGGTAAACCACATCCAATGAGAACTTTGCACCCTAACAAGAAAACCAAGATACTTTTAGTTCAGTTGTTCAAATAGTTGGACTTCCACGTTTTTTCCCCTCCAATCCTAATTTAACTATGTAGGATTATTTAAGGTTGATTCATATGTAACAAATAATTTTGGGCACACAATATATTATTACAACTAATTGTATTAAATGATATGTCTATTTGGATTCGTAACAATGAGTGGTTTAATAATATTGTCTTAAGATAACTAATTAAAGTGTTGAATGTTTAATACTTTAAATTTGGAGTAATGTATGTGGATTTAATGAATCATCTTAATTCCTAAACTAGTTAGAACTCAAAACGATTAATACATTAACAATACATTATCTTGATCGCAATATGAAATAGATTCATAAATCCTAATCCAATTATTGTCAACAAATCAATTATTTAAAAAACAGAACAATAACAAAAATTGATTTGAATGAAAATAATAATAAAAAAATATTCATCCTAACATCCTATAAAGTTCCCGAAAGTAACCCTAATGGTTTAGCCTTCCATAGCAATCAAAAAGCACATAAATCCACATAAAATAATAGAATTTATAATAAAATCCATATACAAACTCAAATTCATAAAAACAACTATGTCTAATGATCAACAAAGTATGGAACAATGAAACCTTGGGGAAGAAATAACAAATTATGGACTTTGAAGAACTTGATGAAGATCCACCGGTTGAATGTTTTTCAAATGTCGAATAATTATATCTACAACCTTGAATTCAAAATGTAATGGGATAAATTTTACGTTTAAAGAATACTATGAAAATTGAGTATGTGAACACTAAAAATGGTTGCCACACACCCTATTTATATTGCATCTCAAATAAAACAAGTCTGGTCGATGTGGGATGTTAGACGTCCTTGGAGGCGTCTTAGACGTGGTTTAGGATGTTTGTGCATCCTTGGTAGCGTTCTTCAGGCTCTCTGTCGCCCTTCATTTAAACTATAAAATGGCTAAAAATGGTTTTGTCGTCCTTGGGGCGTCCATCAAGTTTCAATGTGTTTCGTTAATGGCCGTTACACATTAAAACGAGGCTAAAATTGGTAGGGTGTCATTGGGGGCGTCCTAGATGCCATGCAAAATTTTATAATAAAATAAATTTTACTTCAACGAAACATCTAAGTAAGCTTTAATATATAAACCTTTCAAAATTCTTAAAGATATCTAGGAGGAACAAAATTAAACTTTAATATTATTAAAAGTATTTCAAATATATTGTTTCTCATTATTATGAGATTACATACCACATAATTACACATACTAAAACAGATTACGGCACAACTTGTAAATTGTTACCTGTTATATCTATTAAAGCTTTGTGATTAATTATATTTCAATACAAGATTTAACACATTACAAACTAGATAATCGCACATACTAAAAAATAACCTCATAAAAGTTGAGATAACTAAGTAAAACATATCTAAAACTTAGTAGTAATTTCATGACATTATCTCAATTATAAAAATACAATACTTATAAAGACAAAAATATTTGGGCTTAAATTGTTCGCAAATGAGGTTAATATTATAGGCTGCACCTCGCCGTAGAGGTTTAGCCCAACACATATGTATAAATAGCTTTCTTAAGAACTGAAAATATTGATATTAATATTAAGATATACATTTTTGATTATATAAATATGCTTTTGTTTTAATCTCAACTGCATATGTAAATACCCTATCCATACAACTAATTATTAGAACTTTATTACATCATATCATATTCCATCAAATAAAATACCCAATCCGTCCATGCAATTTAAATGCCGTTTTTTTTTTCAATAGGCAAAACTTAAAGAATATTTCCAAATGTTTGTAGAGCCCTGCATACTTTCTTTTGGGTTTGTTAAATATCTTTATTTTGATATTTTATAATGCATTGTTTAATCTGTTCAAATACACATATGAACTGAAACTTTGTTATTAGAATGTAAGTTATTCATATTTTCATTAAAAAAATATAATGGTGATCTCTTATAGTCCGTTTAGCCACAAGTAAATTGAACGTTAGGTTTTATTTTATTCCCTAACTAAGTCGTGTGCAGGTTATGGTATTGAACGAGTAACAATGTATATTTGTATAAAATTATCTACATGAAAGAATGTTGTTGATAATGCATATAAGTGAAATTTGCAGATAAACATGTGATTGGTTAACTCTTATATATGAAAGAGTCGGGTACTTTAGACACAATATATTTATCTCATTCTAAATATGTATATACACTTTAGTTCTTTAAGAGTGTTTTTATATGACAAATAATAATTTTGATAGAATGCTTTAGAAGGTAATCCAATTATAATGATTCCGGATGAGGAGTTTTACAGGTAAAAGCTAATTCCGAGCTCTTATGAGAGAGATATGGCACTTCAAAGATGACAAAAAATTTGGTCCGATCTAGTATTTTTCCTTTTGTTTTGGTACCAGGTACCAAAATACCGAATTCCTTTATAAAACGCATGTTAATCTTATTGATAAAATGCTTATTTTATAGAATATGTCATGTTTGTGATAGCATTAATAAAAAAAAATACATAGGTAAAATTCAATGTGAACATATCAAACAAAATACCATGAACATATGGGAAATCCACTTAATTTTATCAATATTAAAATTGTTACTAACCTCATAGGGTGGATGCGTAGAGATTAGTAGAGATCATTAGCACATCAAGTTCCATTAAATAATTAAAACAAAAGCATATATATATATATATATATATATATATATATATATATATATATATATATATATATATATATATATATATATATATATATATATATAAAAGAAACAAAACTTAATTATAATAAAAAATCAAAATACTAGGAGATAATTATCTATTCTTTTTCTAGTACATACTGAATATACCAAGAGAAATTCTATATTTTTAATGGCGTGCACTGAGTTTTATTCTTAGGTGTCATAAGGTTTGACTTCACCAAATAAATTAACGTCAAAGAAACAATAATTAAAAAATTGTATTTATACTGTATTTAGAAACCATTTACACTGTTTTAGACTATTTTTTTAAACTACACTAGTAAACACCGATGCTAATGACAATTTTTTTTAATTCAAAGTATGACATAAATCAAATATATTTATGGATTGTTTTTCCTGCATCTAAACTTCAGTAGTCAAATGAATTTGATCAAAATTGTCTATACTAGTTCATATTGTGCTCGGAAACATGTTTATGTAGATTGTTAAGATTTACCGCATTAAAACAAAAAAAGGTTTAATGTTCTAGCAAAAAAAACTGAATTATGTTGTAAGATATAAATAAAATTCATCAAATTACTTACCAATGATGCCTTCTTGAGGAGGTTAAACAAAAGGGTCTTCACTTATATTGAGATCCGAGACTTCCATGCAATCAGGTGTTACTAGTATTATGTGTGGAAAACAATGGCGATGAGGAATAAGAAGTGACAACGGAGACGAGGAAGAAGACGATCGGCTGTAGAAAGGGAGAAGAAAGGATACATGTGGTGGTGGCATAGAGTTTTAAATAAATAAACAAATTTACCTAAATTAAAGGGATTAATGATTTCATTATTTAATTACTAAAATTAATTAATAGTTAAAATTACAATTTTACCCATATCATGTTTTTTGAAATGATTAGTTCATATTAAACCTTACATCCACACAATAACTGTTTATCCACATATGAACCTACCTCTCTCTTTCTCTCTCTCTCTCTCTCTCTTATATATATATATATATATATATATATATATATATATATATATATATATATATATATATATATATATTCATTTGGTCTTCGTCTTGTCATCCAAAGCACCTACTATAACACAATCACATATTTTGATCTTTTATTCTTATTATTGTTGTCAAAATATTCTAAAATTCAATTTTTTCTCAAAGAGTTTGATCTAGTTTGACGAAATACGTATGGACCACCGGTTCTCTTATATTGTTGTTCGTTTTGTCACACTTAAATTTTATAAAATTGAAAGTTCTTTTGTGAAATATTTGTTTATGAGGTTTAGGGTATATGTTTTGTTGGTAGATGATGAGGAAGATGAAAGCCATCACAAAGGTTTGGTGTTACATATTGTATATACTCCATAACATGCTAGTTAGGATGATACCTTGGAATATTGTTATTTGCATGTATAATAGAGAAAACATAGATCTAAGGTATATAGGGTTTCATGTACACCATAGGAGTGTTAGAATGCTCAAAACCCGACAGTGGTATTAGAGTCTAGGCTTGTTTTCTTATTTACTTGATGCAAATTGATTGAAAATGCTTAATAGATCGATTTCTGCAGTTCTGGACAGTGGACTCTCCAGTCCACTGGGTTACTTGCCGAGTCCAAGTGCAAACTCATCCAACTCACCGAGTTGGTTCATACACTCGACGAGTTGGAGCCCCTAACAGCAGATTTTTGTTGTTTTTGGCTAGAATTGGACTAGGATCATTACCCTAATATGTTTTTGAACTTATGAACTTGTTTTTGATGTGGTAATGATCATGCTTATCCAATTTATAAGATAATTGCCAAAGTTTCATGTTTTTGTAATAGTTTATATGGTTAGGCTAATTACATTTGTTTGATGTGAATTGTCTTATTCTTATGAGTTTAATTTAGATCACAGACAGATTGTTTGATTTTCTTGTTAGAATTTTTGATCTATATGATTTTTATGAATTCCATAACTTGTCCTCAAGTTATGGAAAATGAAAAATTTTCATTGAAATGGATCATTAAAAGTTATAGGTTATAGAAACTTGAGGAGTCTTTTTCTCATAAATAGTATTATGAACTCCATAACTTGTCGCCACGTTATGGATTTTCAAGAGTCTTTTCATTAAAACCTTATTAAACTCATAAGTTATGGATTCCAAAAGTTTTTGAATAGTTCAAAACTTGCCCTCAAGTTTTGGAATTTGTAAAGTCACTTTAGAATACTTTAATTCCAAACCCTAGAATTTGAAGTTTAAAATTCTACCCTTATACTATTATAATATTATAGTTTTAATATTATAATAGTATAAGGGTAGAATTTTATTATATATATATATATATATATATATATATATATATATATATATATATATATATATATACGAACAACGTCATTCTTATTGTTACTACCTATAAAATTCTACCCTTATACTATTATAATATTATAGTTTTAATATTATATATATATATATATATATATATATATATATATATATATATATATATATATACGAACAAGGTCATTCTTATTGTTACTACCTATAAAATGGCAGTTTAATGGGTGTCGACTCTCACCCACATCTTCCTTGACTGGTGGAGGGTCGTTAGCCGAACAGGTAGGATATGACTCTAATTCTCCCTTCATTAAAAGTATAATGATAAATATTAAGTAACTAAAAACTTATAAATTCCCAATCTTAGTTACTTAGGAAAATGTGAATATGGTTATAACCCATGAAATTGCACTTTGCACCTTGTTAAGACGTTAGTGGAGCGTGTGTGGTTAACCGACACACTAATCGGGACTAACATTGCATGGAAAATGGTAGCTTGGTGTTAATCATAGATCAATGGAGCGTGTGTGGTTAACCGACACATCGATTAGGTAGTGTAACATTGGGTGCACCAAGTTAATTTGCATGGTTATTCACACCTTATTTGTGATCCTCGACATCCTAGTCACAAATTTGAAGGGCACAATCGAGATTTAAACATGCCATTGAATTGTTCAATGAATCTCAAAGGATCTAGGAGTTTCAATTCACTTAAAACCTAAAATTCTTTTTCGTTTTTCGTGGTGGAAATTGGTACATCGTCATTTACCTACCTTCAAATATTTTTTAGTTTGGATTATGGCATCCATCTTCCAAATTGTAAAATATTGTGTTGGGTCCTAGCCTTAATATTTCATTTGGGTGTTATATTAAAGACTAAAATCAACTAAACTTGAATTTCTCCCATTGTAGATGTCTAGTTCAGACAACTATGGTCTTCCCAAATCTTGAAGAACAAGTTTTCCTCATGAAATTCCACAATACAATCAAGGTGCAAGATTAATCCCTTTTTTGTGTTGTAGTGGGACTTCACTTCCTCTACCTCCTCAAAATAATTCTCCCTAACCCAGAAGTTCTAGGTCACTCAAAGCCTTATTGGCGGGAAAGAAAGTCTGTATGTGCTCACGTCTTGGAGATGAAATTACATATTGACAAGATGGGAGAGTTGGGTGTCGAAGTCTCAAGGAAGTTGGTTGTTGACTGGGTTCTTCAATCACTTCCTAAGTCATATAGCGGGTTCTTTAAGGACTACTATATCACAGACCATGACATGACCCTTATCGATCTTACCTATTTGCTAATTGCTGCTGAATCAGAAATGATTTGGCACACTGGTATTGCAAATTTGGTTGGAAGATCCACTTCCCAAACTTCCATGGACATTGACAATGGCAACATTGGAAGTCCAGAAAAGCTTTCTCTTCACAATGGAAAGGGATCAGCCATAGTCAACCCAGTTGACCAAATGGTAAAGAGAAGGGCTAAGTGTAAAATTGTCCCATGTGCCAAAGAGTCCATGTAACAGCCCGATATTTCAAGTCAATGTAATGACATAAGTCAAGTATTGTAATCTATTTTGAATTAATAAATAAATAAAAATAGCATCAGAAATGAAATGTTCAAAAGTCTCAATTAGGATACGTAAAGTAATAGATATTGTAACTAGGTTTCCAGAAACAAAAAGAACACAATAATCCGAGTTTTAATGAAGAAGTTATGACCAACCGAAAATCCGCAGCAAAACCGATAAAACACTATTAAGCATAAAACGCAAAATTTCAATAAAATACTTTTTAGCCTTAAGTATCTAAACTAATGTCATGGATATCCGTAAACCGTGAACATACATAAAAGGAACGTCCAAATCTGACTTCGTATGAGGAAGTTAGAATTTTTCTAAGTTTCAGAGTAGCGGTAGACAACTAAAAACTCGAAATAGAGATTGAGCGATAGTTAGCCGACACAATCTAAACGAGAGTTAAAGATCTCGACCATAGTAGTATATCGGTAAAAAGACAGATGAAAACGAACATCGGATGAAGAAGTTATGAATTTTTAACGGTCTTTTCCTGTCCCGGCCTATTAAAAATATATAATTAAAAATAAAGTCAAAATTTGCCAATAAAGTCTAAAAGAAAGTTATAGATTATATTCTCACCTACGCGTGGATATAAAGAATGTCAAAAATGGAGCTCGTATGCGAAAGTTACGCATTTTAGAAGATTGAGGCTCAAACCGAGGGGGGTATGCCCAACGTACGCCATACGGGGGTCTCAGATCGGCCATGTCTCCCCTACGCCCTCTACCCCCGTCTCATTCGAAGTCCGGCAGATGAGGAAGGCGTCATGCATGATTTACGCCTCGCGTATGAGGGTACGCCCAACATACGAGCTGCGGACAAGGTACCCCCCGCTTACTTCGGAGTACGCCCAACGTACGAGGCCGCCTCCACCCCTATAAATAAGGATGCGAGGGTGCCGACTCAAATTGCTAATTCACACCATTTCTCTCCCACTTTTTCACTTCCGAGCCCCTCGAGACTACACCGACGACCCGATCACGTATCCAAGTCCCGACGAAGGTCCGAAGCTCCGAAATACCCGAGAAACTTACTTCCTTCCGGTCGAAGTGCTGCCCGAGAAAAGTATTGTTTTCTTCAAATAATCAATCTTTCTAGGTGAGTTCATACCCTCATATTTTCACATTTTTACTATATTTTAGGTGGAGAAATACAAGTGAAACGCAAGAAAAACTTATGTTAAAATGCAAATCGTTACATACAGTTTCAAATACTTTATCTACATTTGATTTATAGATGTTAAATAGGGATGAGATTTAGAACCGGAAAACCGGACCAGAACCGGAACTGTTAGAACCGGAATATGTAGAACCGGGTCCGGTTCCGGGTTTAAAAATTGGCTTTATCCCGGTTCCGGGTAATCCGGGTTTGGGTCCATCGGGTCCGGGTAAACCGGGTCTAAAAACCGGAATTGGTTTTTGGAACCGGAACCGGTTTTTGTGAAACGTTTAAAAGATGCATGTCTTATTTGTTTCAACTACAATTGACATACATATTTTTCAAACATGTAGTTTAGAGTTTGTACATGATTTTATACTATAAATTTGTCATTTTTAGTTTTATATTCATTGACTTACAGTCCTCCAAAGTAGAGATATCAAAGCTGGAAGTTTTTAGTTTTTCAGTTTTTTTTTTTGTATTTGGTGAAAGTTTTAAAACATGCATAACTAATTCGTTTGAAGTCGGATTGACATGTGGTTTTTTCCAACTTCTATTTTACAGTTTGTACATGAGTTTAGACTATAATTTTGTCATTTTTGGGTTAACATTCAATAATTTACAGTCCTCCGAAGTCGGGGTATCAAAACTGAAAAATTTCAACTTTTTAGCTATTTGTTTTTGTACTTTGTATTATGTGAAGACATTAACACAAACATATCTCATTCGTTTAAAGTCGGATTGACATGCGGGTTTTTCCAGAGTGTATTTTAGAGTTTGTACATGATTTTAGACTATAATTTTGTTAATTTTGGTTTCGTATTCAATGAGTTATAGTCCCCCAAAGTCGGGATATCAATATGAAAATTTTCAAAATTCAACCCACTAAGTAGTAAGTAATTACCAAAAAATTCCGCTTTTTCCGGGTTTTACGGTTCTAAACCCACTTTATCCGGTTCCAACCTACCCACTTTGATGTTTCCGGGTTTTCCGGTTCTAGACCCTGTAACACTCTAAAAATTTCAAACAATTTAAACTTTTCAAAAACAACCCGGTTTCATAAAGTTATTACAAAAAGGTTTTCAATATAATTATTATCAGAGTCTTCCCAAAACCACATCATAAAACATAATCATGAGGAGCGGTGCGATCACGCCTTTACCTTGCCACGGTCTCCTGAAGAACCTGAAAAATATTAAACCACAAATGTAAGCCCGAAAGCTAAGTGAGATACCCCCAAAATACCAACAACATATACCATACACGCACATCATGCCATATCATAACAGAACACAGAACAACCATGCACTACGGGTCTACTGTGTGACTGGTCCGCCGCACCGGCCTTTAGTCCACCTGGTCCACCCTCCGAGTCTAGCCATATACATCGAGTCTACAGTGTGATTGGACCGCCCGCACTGGGCCTTCAATCCACCTGGTCCACTCTCTGAGTCTACAATATGACTGGTCCACTCGCACTGGGCCTTCAGTCGGCCTGGTCCACTCTCCGAGCCTCGACACGTCTGGTCCGCCCTCTTGGGGCCTACAGCCAATCCGGACCACTCGCTAGGCCTTCGGGATACCGGTCCGCCCTGGGTATGTTGGCCTACAACACAAAGCAGGATCCGCCTCAACCCAACCCCAGTCCAACAACCATGTGCACATAAACATTCAATCATATAACAATT
Organism: Lactuca sativa; assembly: GCF_002870075.4. Taxonomy (NCBI): domain Eukaryota; kingdom Viridiplantae; phylum Streptophyta; class Magnoliopsida; order Asterales; family Asteraceae; genus Lactuca; species Lactuca sativa. Next base: position 398,481,939 of record NC_056626.2, on the reverse strand, counting down.
CACATCCAATCCAACCGATCTAGCAGATCACATAGCATAACATCATCCTAACTAGGATACCGACCTAACCGGTCACTAACATATACCATCCTAACTACCAGGATGCAAACATAGCAAAACAATAACATAACAACGATACCCGGATCACAATCCGATAAAGGGCCGGCCTTGGTGTCATATACCCTGTCGATATAGTGAGGATATCTCACCTCGCAACTGCCGACTGAAAAGATAAGACCGAGCTCCTCCGACCACTGACACGATCTCCACCACTAGCCACCAATACTGAACTCAAAACAAATGCCAACAATTACGAAAATCCCCCTGGAAGTCAACTGGTCAACCCTTGGTCAAAGTCAAAGTCAAAGTCAACCTCCTGACTGACTCTACTCGCCGATTCAACCCGATGACTCGTCGAGTCCCCATGCTCAGAACTTCCCCAATCCGCGACTCAACTCGCCGAGTCACCCCGAGACTCGCCGAGTCCCACAACTCTGAGTCCCCTCGCACTCAACTCACCGAGTCCTCCCTTGACTCACCGATTCATGGCTCAACCAGAAGAAGGTTAGGACCTCACGACCAGACTCGCCGAGTCCAAGGCTATCTTCAACCAACTCGCCGAGTTGTTCTTCCAACTCGTTGAGTTCCTGTCCATCTTCAAGCAACTCGCCGAGTACACCCTTGTGACTCGCCGAGTACCCTTAGATCTTAATCCGTACAGAAGCTTTCCAGGCCATGCAGATGATCCAAACCATAGATCTACCCTTCTACAACCCATCCATCACGTAAAGTGGCAAACTTTACGTGAATCCAAAGAGATCTAAGCATATAACACTCTAGGGTTAGGGTTTGGAACAAGATGGCTTCACCAACCACTCAAGAACAGGGACTTTAATGCACTCTAGACCTTCTCCATTCCAGATCTGAGGTAGCAACCTCAGATCTATCCTTCAACTCAAAATATCACAAGCTATTCTTTCCAAATACTCCAAAATGATAAATCTAGATGAATATCAGCCCAAGCAACGAAATAATACCTCAAAAGGAAAGCTCCAACAGAAGAGAAATCCAAATCCTTGCAAAGCCCCTTGCTCCAAGCCTCTAACTCTCCAAGATCTCTTCCAAAATCTCTTCTCCAAGGTTCAAATGCTCTCAAAACACTCACAAACGAGCATTAGGGTTTTCTGGACTTCAAGAGAGGGTAAAGAGGCTGGGGAGAGGGTATAATGTCCTTTATAAAGGGCTCATCCTCCGAAATTAGGGTTTTCTCCACACAGCACCAACTTGCCAAGTCCAGCCGCCGACTCGCCGAGTTGGCCACTTAACACGCGACCAGAATCGCGACCCTACTCGCCGAGTCCACCCATGGACTCGCCGAGTTGCCCATTCACATTTTCACTTTGAACCCTAAACTTGCACTCCCGAACTCGGGATGTTACAGACCCACTTTACCCGGAACCATACTCGGAACCGGTTCCTATATACCGGTCTGGTTTCCGGTTCTATAAAATCTCGTTAACCGGTTCGGGGTTTTCCGGGTCCGGGTCCATCCGGTCCGGGTTTGGACCCACTTTCATCCCTAATGTTAAATGCATAGAATGACATTATTACCAATGTTATACTTTACATACAAAGTTAATAACACATTAAGGTTTATCATGCAAATGAAATACATTTTTGGAAAACTATAATAGGTATAGTTTATGAGATATTCATGATATTTTACACTCTATAAACACTATAGAAAGGAAATACTTACATTTACAAGAACAATGGACTTTTCATACGTAACTCTATTTGATACAAACTTTGTGAGACATTTTACTTCACGTACTTTCACGTGCACATTTTAAGTCCTGTATTATATACCATAATCTCTTGTAGGGAGAGCGTGATACTTGTGTATAGATCTATACGGGATTGACAATCCCGCACCTAAACTGTTAGCTACAGTTTGACCGACAGGTCTGGGGTGACAAATGTCATATCATTCCAATGCCTGAAGAACGTTGTAACAGGCAGTCTGGTCAATAGTACGATTATAAAACACACATGAAGTATTAAAACATTTGATTTACGACGCTATAAGACGCCTTAGTAATTATATATATACATATATAAATCTACTTACACTATTTTAGGTATGGAAAATAATTATGTATTTCCTTTTCGAATTATTTAAAACTACTATTCATTTATGGAAAATATTGGATTTTCTAGATACAAACACAATTACTTTATACAAAAAGGCATACAATTCTTATACAAAAATGCTTATGAACTCACCAACTTAATTGTTGACACTTTTTCAAAACTACTTGTATTTCTCAGGGATCCAATAATACATGTAACAACTGCTTTTGGGAAAGGACGTAAGGTGCCAACTTCAAACTTATTTTATCATCATAATGTAATTTCTTTTGAAAAATATGATACAATCAACAATGTAACTTTTTAAATTACATTTATGATGGTTGTGTTTGCTTTCTTTACTACTTATTCAACTATTATGATACTACATGAAGTCATCCGCCCTCGAACGATTCCGCCGTTCTGGTTTGGGGGTGTGACAGATTGGTATCAGAGCATTATTTATAGTGAACTAAGTATATCGAACCACATAAGATATACAAACTATAAATGCAAAGGGACTAAAACTCTCTGACAAAACACTTTCACACCTACCATACTTCATTTAAATTTAAATGTTAGTTTTCATAAATGTAAAAATACATGCATGCAATAGTTTAATGTCATAGTTAGAACCATACAAAAGTATTAAGACAAGTTGGACACTATGGCTAAGCCTCGAAATATGTAATCAGATATGGGATGAATATAGCCTGATCAACTATATTTATCCGAGATATGACCAACGTATGTCGGGGAATAGTCATAGTGAGCAACAAGTCAAAAACTTACCAAAGTAACACTAGAATTAAAATTTCAAATTTAAATTCTATAGGAGTATTTATGACATAATAGTAACTATAACAAGCGAGTAAAACCGACGTTCATTAGGACTAGTATCGTCAAACAAAATAAAAATTAAACTTATAAAAACTAAAAGCCTTCACTGACAAGGCTATAATTGCAAAGTGCATACTTCAAGGTTACACATGAGTGAGGTTGCATGGGATTAGGATTTACGTTTTCGCTTTAAGCTCTTTTCCTTGTTTGGATGTGGGCTTGGAGTCAAACTACTTATCCAATGGTCCATTCAATCTCAATTGTATGTAATTCGTATACAGTAGGTAATTATAGAGGAATAGGTCTAGGTCTTATCATAAAATTTTCTCCTTACACTCAAATTCTATATAATTCTCTTATCTCTATTCTCAATCCGACAAAATGGCAGGATTTCATATCCCCAAGGATCCCTACTACCCAAACCAAGGCAATGGGGGTTGGATTGAGGAGGATCCAGAAGAGGATCCCGAAGAGATTTCTGAGGAGGATCCAGAAGAGGATCCCGAAGAAGAGGAAGAGGATGCCGATGCTGAGGGCACTGACTCCGAACCCGAGGTCTACAATCCTCCCCAGGTAGTACCAGACCTCCAACGAGACTTTCAGGGCCCAGCGCCCCTCTGGGTTGTACATCTGAAACAATGGAGCAGGGAACAAGGACAGCGTCCACCCTACAACATGGCACACGGCTTTTATGACCTTCGTAATGGTGGTTCAGTGGACAGGGCACTCCCTGTCATGGTTCTTCACATCGCCAATCAAGGCAAGAAAACAAGGATAAACGCTAGCCAAATCCTGGACGTTGGTGCCACTGCCCAAATCACTACGGTACGTCTTCGTCGCCTGGACGAAGAACATGATCACACTATAGAGCACACCTTTTCCCTCCAGAAAGACATTACCACTGCTAGAGCCGAAGTAAGGGAGTTTCAGAAACACCAACCCGCAATGGAGAGGCGCGTCATCGAGGCTGAACGTCAAGTGGCTCGAGCTCGGACTTCCACAAAAATGTACCGTGGTCCGCAGCGTACCACCTGCTTGGAGTAGAGCGCATGTTTCTTGCGCTATGTATATATACTTATTGAGTGAGTGTTAGTGCTACTCTTTCCTTTCTGTATGTACACCCGACATATTATGAGTACACCATTCGAGGGCCTAAATGCGGTCAAATTTTCCCATTTTCATTGATGTACTCTAGACCTTTGTTAAGGTCAAATTTTCCTGATCGATGTATCGAATATTAAAACTCAATGAGATTGACATGCATTTATTATTTCGTTGAGTATTTCATTAAGTTCTTAAAATACTAAGGAAACATCATACACTCGTTATTGAAAGTTTCCATTTAGCAATCAAGCTTACAAATTCGGTAATGTTCAGAACGTAAAACATATAATACTAAAACTTTCCATAATCATTTCTGAAGACTTATCAAGAATTCATCTTTTAACTTATGGCATAATCATGTCACCAAGAAGGAATCCACGACGCTTCAATACCACAGGAACACCAACACCACTTCCACCACTACTCCCATCAATGGACAACACTGTTTTCCAAGCAGCCGTAACAGCTGCTGTCACAGCAGCAATGGCACAAATGAGTAACAATGGGTCAGGAGGAGGAACTAATAGCTCTACCAATGGTCAACACCAAGGTCGTTTCGGAGAATGCACTTACAAGGACTTCACCAACAGCAAACCCATATCCTTTAATGGGGCTGGAGGAGTTATGGCTCTATCCCAATGGATAGAGAAAATGGAAGCAATATTCGAGATCTGCTCATGCCAAGAGGGAAGCAAAGTAAAATTTTTTGCATGTACTTTCTCCGAACGAGCCCTGACGTGGTGGAATGGCCACGTCAAGTCACTAACTATGGTAGTTGCTAACTCCATGGGATGGGAAAACCTGAAACAAATGCTCATGCAAGAGTACTGCCCGATAGGCGAAGTGCAGAAGCTCAGACAAGAGCTTTAGGGCCTTACAATGGTAGGCTCAGACATCAAAACCTATACCAATAGGTTCAGTGACTTGGCAATACTTTGCCCGAGAATGGTTGATCTAGAGAGTAAGAAGATCGAGAGATATATCTGGGGACTGTCGCCCCAGATTCAAGGAAGTGTACTAGCTTCCAAGCCGGTTACTTTCGATAGTTCCAAACAGCTGGCACAGTCCCTCGTTGACCATGGTTTCAGTCAAGTGTTCATGACTGCAATTCCGAAGCAAACCATAGAGAGCAACAACAACAACAACAATACTAAAAACAACAACAAGAAGAAGTTTTGGAGCAAGAGGAAGGGTCAACCTTCACAAGAACCTTCCAAGAAACAACAGCTAGTGACAGTTCATGCCGCTACTACTCCCACCGCAGTTCCTGCCACCCCTGCACCAGCAAAGCAATATGATGGAAACCTACCAAAGTGCAGCAAATGCAATTACCATCACAACGGAAATTATAGGGTAATGCACTGTAATAATTGCAACAGGAAAGGGCATACTGCCCGTTTCTGTAAGGCACCAGCACAACCAATCACCCAAGTTCCTGGAGTCGGGGTGGGCTAGGCATGTTATGGGTGTGGCGAAGCTGGGCACTACACGAGAGACTGCCCTAAGTCAAGGAATGCTGGCGGTGTAGGAAGAGTGCTGGCAATAGGGCAGAATGAAGCAATAGCTGATCCTAAGGTGGTTACGAGTATGTTTCTCCTCAATAGCGCTTATGTATGCATACTTTTTGATTGTGGTGCGGAGAGGAGTTTTGTGAGTCATGAATTCAAACACTTACTTAAGCAAAACCCCTAATCACTTAATAAGATATTTACAGTAGAAATGGCAAATGGTAAAACAGAAAGCACAAATGATATGTACATAGGTTGCACGCTAGATTTAAATGAACACTCGTTCCAAATCGATCTAATGCCAATCACTATAAGAAGCTTTGATGTCATCATCGGTATGGATTGGTTAAGCCTTCACCATGCCGATATACATTGTCATGAAAGGGTCGTTCGCCTTAATCTGCCAAATGGAGAAACTCTTATCATTTATGGTGATAAACTCGGTACAAATTTACAAATCATCTCTTGCGTCAAAGCCCAAAAATACCTGCGCAAAGAATACCATGCTTTCCTAACCCATGTTGTAGATAAGGAAAAAGAAACAAAAGACATCAAAGACATTCTAGAAGTCTGTGATTTCCACGAAGTCTTCCCTGAAGATCTTCCAGGAGTTCCACCAGAATGTCAAGTTGAGTTCAGAATCGACTTGATTCCCGGAGCTACCCCAGTAGGAAAATCGTCGTATAATCTAGCCCCGACAGAGATGCAGGAATTATCCAGCCAACTAAACGAGCTACTTAATAAAGGATTCATCGGGCCGAGCTTCTCACCTTGGGGAGCACCAGTCCTATTCGTAAATAAGAAGGATGGATCTTTTCTCATGTGCATCGACTACCGAGAACTAAACAAGCTCAGAATTAAGAACCGATATCCCCTATCGCGCATAGACGATCTATTCAACCAACTCCAAGGATCAAGCTACTACTCAAAGGTCGATTTAAGATCCGGGTACCATCAGTTGTGAGTCCTGGAAGAAGATGTCCCCAAGACGGCTTTCCGAACTCGTTATGGTCACTACGGATTTGTAGTGATACCCTTTGAATTAACAAATGCACCGGCGGTGTTCATGGACTTATTGAACAGAGTATGTCGCTCTTTCCTAGATAAATTTGTGATGATATACTCATCTATTCAAAAAGCAAAGAAGAACATAGTCAACACCTCCGACAGATCTTGGAAACACAAAGGAAAGAGAAACTATACGCAAAATTCTCAAAGTGTGAATTTTGGATTCGGAAAGTAGATTTCCTGGGTCACGTGGTCATCAAGGAAGGGATACACATGGACACTTCCAAAATCAAGGCAATCGAGAACTGATTAGTTCCAAGAACTCCAACTGAAATCCGACAATTCTTGGGCCTTGCTAGCTATTACCGAAGATTCATACAAAACTTCTCAAAGATTGCCAAACCACTTTCCACCCTGACTCAGAAGGGTGTAACCTACAATTGGGGAGAAAAGGATGACGTTGCATTCCAAACACTGAAACGAGCCCTATGCAGTGTACCTATATTGTCCTTTCCAGAAGGAACATAAGATTTTGTGGTCTACTGCGACGCATCAAACCATGGTTTGGGATATGTTCTAATGCAACGAGGAACTAGGAGCAGTCGTTTTCGCCCTAAAGATCTGGAGGCATTATCTCTACGACACAAAATACACAATCTTCATTGATCATAAGAGCCTTCAGCACATTATCAACCAAAAAGAACTGAACATGAGACAGATACGATGGGTTGAACTACTAAGCGATTACGAATGCGAAATTCGTTATCATCCGGGAAAAGCTAATGTAGTAGTTGATGCCCTCAGTCGAAAGGAATACTCTGGCCGCCGAGTGAAGTCCTTAAATATGACGATCCATTCACACATATCCACGCAAATCAAGGAAGCTCAAAAGGAAGCCTTGAAAACAGAAAACGTGGCTGGCAAAGCCTTTAGAGGAATGGATAAGAATCTTGAAGTCAAGGGTGACGGAGTTTGTTACTTCATGAATCGGATATGGACATCGAAGTTTGGTGGATTCAGAGACGTTGTCATGAATGAGGCTCATAAGACTCGATACTCCGTGCATCCCGGTTCAGACAAGATGTATTTAGACCTCAAGAAATTGTATTGGTTGCCAAAAATGAAAGCCGAAATTGTTGCCTATGTAGGCAAGTGTCTGACTTGCGCCAAAGTCAAGGTAGAGTACCAAAAGCCCTAAGGATTGTTACAACATCCCGAAATACCCGATTAGAAGTGGGAGCGGATAACCATGGATTTCATAACCAAGTTACCCAAAACAGCGGGCGGACTTGACACCATCTGGGTGATCGTCGACAGATTAACCAAATCTGCGCACTTCCTACCAATAAAGGAAAGTGACAAGATGGAGAAAATAGCTTAAACATACATCAGAGAGATTAGACGACTACATGGTGTACCAATATCCATTATCTCCTACAGAGATAGTAGATTCAACTCGTGATTCTGGCAATTACTAGAAAAATCTCTAGGGACGAGACTAGACATGAGTACCGCTTACCATCCACAAACCGACGGTCAGAGTGAGAGGACCATCCAGACTTTGGAAGATATGATAAGAGCTTGTGTGATTGATTTTGGTAAGGATTGGGATACCCATTTACCACTAGTCGAGTTCTCATACAACAATAGCTATCACACTAGCATCAAGGTTGCTCCATTCGAAGCCTTCTATGGTCGTAAGTGCAGATCACCTCTGTGTTGGGCCGAAGTAGGCGACACGCAACTAGCTAAAGGACAAGTACCTGACAACACTCTCACTGGCCTAGAAATCATTAGAGAAACGACCGAGAGGATTGTCCAAATCTGGGAACGACTAAAAGCTTCAAGAGACAGACAAAAGAGTTATGCGGACAAAAGACGGAAGCCCTTGGAATTCCAGGTTGGAGACCTGGTTCTATTAAAGGTCTCACCTTGGAAGGGGTTAATACATTTTAGAAAACATAGGAAACTAAATCCAAGGTATATCGGACCATTAGAGATCCTTGGCAGGATCGGCCCGGTAGCATACAAGCTTTGATTACCGCAGGAACTCAATAACATACATCCTACCTTTCATGTGTCAAACTTAAAGAAGTGCTTATCCGATGAGACCCTCATCGTCCCTCTGGACGAAATCGAAATTAACGAGAGTCTCCACTTTGTAGAAGAACCAGTAGAAATCATGGATAGGGAAATTAAAAGAACAAAACAAAGTCGCATACCCATTGTGAGGGTCCATTGGAATGAAAAGCGATGACCTGAATACACCTGGGAGCGACAAGATCAGATGAAACAAAAATACCCGTATCTTTTCCCTAGTCCATAAATATTTGTCTTAAAATAAATTTCGGGACTAAATTCTCTCTAACGGGGGGATGATGTGACAACCCAATATTTCAAGTCAATGTAATGACATAAGTCAAGTATTGTAATCTATTTTGAATTAATAAATAAATAAAAATAGCATCAGAAATGAAATGTTCAAAAGTCTCAATTGGGATACATAAAGCAATAGATATTATAACTAGGTTTTCAAAAACATAAAGAACACAAAAATTCGAGTTTTAATGAAGAAGTTATCACCAACTGAAAATCTGCAGCAAAACGGGAAAAACACTATTAAGCATAAAATGCAAAATTTCAGTAAAATACATTTTAGCCTTAAGTATCTAAACGAATGTTGTGGATATCCTTAAACTGTGAACATACATAAAAAGAACGTCCAAATCTGACTTCGTATGAGGAAGTTAGGATTTTTCTAAGTTTCGGAGTAGCGGTAGACAGCTAAAAACTCGAAATAGAGATCGAGCGATAGTTAGCCGACGCAACCTAAACGAGAGTTAAAGATCTCGACTATAGTAGTACAACGGTAAAAAGACAGACGAAAATGAACATCAGATGAAGAAGTTATGACTTTTTAACGGTCTTTTCCTATCCCGGCCTATTAAAAATATATAATTAAAAATAAAATCAAAATTTTCCAATAAAGTCTAAATGAAAGTTATAGATTATATTCTCACCTATGCGAGGATATAAAGAACGTCAAAAACGGAGCTCGTATGCGTAAGTTACACATTTTAGAAGATTGAGGCTCAAACCGAGGGGGGTACGCCCAGCGTACACCATACGGGGCCTCAGATCGGCCACGTCTCCCCTACGCCCTCTACCCCCGTCCAATCTAAACTCCGACATATGAGGAAGGTGTCATGCATGACGTACGCCTCGCGTACGAGCTGCGGACGAGATACGCCTCGTGTACTTCGGAGTACGCCCATTGTACGAGGCTGCCTCCACCTCTATAAATAAGGATGCTAGGGTGCCGGCTCAAATTGATAATTCAGACCATTTCTCTCCTACTTTTTCACTTCCGAGCCCCTCAAGACTACCTCGACTCCCCGGTTACGTATTCAAGTCCTGACGAAGGTCTAAAGCTCCGAAATACCTGAGAAACTCACTTCCTTCCGGTCGAAGTGCTGCCCGAGAAAAGTCTCATTTTCTTCAAATCATCAATCTTTCCAGGTGAGTTCATACCCCCATATTTTCACGTTTTCACTATATTTTAGGTGGAGAAATACAAGATAAACGCAAGAAAAACTTATGTTAAAATGAAAATCGTTACATACAGTTTCAAATGCTTTATCTACATTTGATGTATAGATGTTAAATACATAGAATAACATTATTACCAATGTTATACTTTACATACAAAGTTAATAACACATTAAGGTTTATCATGCAAATGAAATACATTTTTGGAAAACTATAATAGGTATAGTTTATGAGATATTCATGATATTTTACACTTTATAAACACTACAAAAAGGAAATACTTACATTTACAAGAACATTGGACTTTTCATACGTAACTCTATTTGATACAAACATTGTGAGACATTTGACTTCACGTACTTTCACGCACGCATTTTAAGTCCTGTATTATATACCATAATCTCTTGTAGGGAGAGCATGGTACTTGTGTATAGATCTATACAGGATTGACAATCCCCACACCTAAACTGTTAGCTACAGTTTGACCGGCAGGTCTGGGGTGACAAATGTCATATCATTCCAATGCCTGAAGAACGTTGTAACAGGCAGTCTGGTCAATAGTACGGTTATAAAACACACATGAAGTATTAAAACATTTGATTTACAAGGCTATCAAACGCCTTAGTGATTATATATACATATATAAATCTACTTACACTATTTTAGGTATGGAAAATAATTATGCATTTCGTTTTCGAATCATTTAAAACTACTATTCATTTATGGAAAATATTGGATTTTCTAGATACAAACACAGTTACTTTATACAAAAAGGCATACAATTCTTATACAAAAATGCTTATGAACTCACCAACTTAATTGTTGACACTTTTTCAAAACTACTTGTATTTCTCAGGGATCCAGTAATACATGTAACAACTGCTTTTGGGAAGGAACGCTAAGGCGCCAACTTCGAACTTATTTTATCATCTTAATGTAATTTCTTTTGAAATATATGATACAATCAACAATTTAACCTTTTAAATTATATTTATGATGGTTGTGTTTGCTTTCTTTACTATTTATTCAACTGTTATGATACTACATGAAGTCATCCTTCCTCGAACGATTTCGTCATTCTTGTTGGGGGGTGTGACAGTCCATAGGTGATGTTCACAAAAGTACCCACTAATTTTAATATTTATAACCTAACAAACTTAAACTAACTATGCACTTATAGGCAGTGTACCTAGTCAAATTACAATATAGCGTGGGTAAGTCGGGTGTCGATCACAGGGAACGGTGTTACTAATTAATTTACTTACTATTAAATTAACCTAATTATTAACAAGTTTAAAAGGGGTTTTATCCGATTTTACAAGATCAGACGAACTTAAATCAAATTCAATAAGTAAAAACACACTCTTGTTTAGTTTGAATCCACTTCTTCCTTATGGCTAGCTAATAATTATGGATTATCAAGTTGGTTTTAGTTGTATTAGTAATTTAGTTCTAACTTTACCAATAATTAACTAATTCATGTCAAACCATGTATGTTCACACACAATTAAACACATAACTAATTATGAATGTAAATATGCTTTGTAATATTTGTTATATAAACGCAATTATAGTCACAATACATGTTCTCTAGCACAGCTAAGCTTATTTACTCTAATTACTAACTAAGATTGGTCAATCCTAGCTCTAACAATTCAATGTTCACTAAATCATTAGGTAAACAAGTTCATGTAGTTAATGGTCACTAAGCTACACAGAACATGCAATCAAGCAATTAGAGAATCAAACATAAGCATGCTAGGTAAACAAATCAAACACAAGCAATTTTACCAACTAAACTTAATCCATAAAAATTGAGCTATTCATAAGTTAAAAGCTTCATCTAGCTAAACAAGAGTAGCTAGATTCAGCTGCTCATCATAGCAACTAACAAACTAACACAATTTGAATTGAGAGGAAACATGTTCTTAATTAACTAAAATAAACTAAATTATGGACCTTCACTCTTTTTGGTGTTGAAAGCCTCTTCCCAGAACTTTTCTCTCCTCAAAATCGTCTTCTGGAACTCCTCTTTCTATCCAAAAGTTGTCTCTATTCGTAATGGTCAAGGATTTATATAGTTGCTGATATCCATAAATTCACGTCGTGGATAATAAGATATTCACGTCGTGAGTTGTAGATAACCGTTCCCGTCAAGGATTCCTTCACCCGCGTACATATCTTCTAGAACCAACTCTTCACGTCGTGAATTCTTTAAGTCTCACGTCGTGAATAATCTTTTTCCAGATTTTCTTCTCTTTTAATCTTTTAATTCCCAAAGTTTTTTTCTTTAACGCTTCTAGTCCCTTTTCTTCAAAATGTCTTCTTTTTGGCTGTAAATAACATTTAAGCTCATAAGTACCATTATTCTAAACAAATTACCAACTTATTAATAAAAATGTACTTAAATATTGCCTAAAAATAAGTATAAATATGGCAATATCAAAATACCCCACACTTAGACTTTGCTTGCCCTCAAGCAAATTTAAACTTAACCCTTGATTACTAACATCACGTAGAGCAATCCGACTCCAGCTTAGCCATTATGCCAAGACATCAACGCATGCATTTGTGTCTAAAATTTTCCTAAAGTACCCCCATACTTTAAATACTCACAATCTTCATAAACACTCGCCCACTTTTTCCGAACAATGCTCATTTTATGCAACCCTCCGAATCCATCCGCAGAAAACCTCCTTATCCTCAAGGTATTTTTAGTTGAGCAACCTAAGCATACATAATCTAGAATTACAATCTATGATACCACTATGGAGCTCTTTTGGAATTCTTCACTTCCTTGATAATTTGATCTTTGATTTCTCTGAATTCACCACCTTATTTGATTTGATTTCTGGTATCTTCAACTTTTTTGAATTTCTTGGAGTTTTGATCTTTTGATCTTTTGATCTTCACTTTAATTGCTCAAAAATTCTTCAAACTTTTCTTGCAATTCTCTCTTTTTTTTTTCTTTTTACATGTACCTCACTTTTTTCACTCAAAACCTACATGCTTAAGCAGAGGCGCTCAACCTCAACCTTTATTGGTTAATGATAATAATTTTCCTGGATACATTTCAGGTTTAGCCTGCTAAACATATTGCATCCCTCAAACCAAGCGGGATTATGTTTTTGTTCCATGATTTCACTAAAATAAGGGAGGCCACAAATGCACTATAACGTATATTGGCTCAACTAAACATTTGAACTTTTATCGGATCATCACATATAACACTAGCAACTACAGTTCAAATTATTATTACTAGATTCAATTATTTCAACTTCAATTTTTAAATTTTCAATTTGTACTATCAAATTCTATCATTATCTAGCAATATACTTTTCTACCCCTACCTCACACTTATTTCATACAATGCCCTCATTGTATGCATAAAATAAATCAAAATTAAAGAAAAGGGAGAAAAAGGAACAGACTCCCCTAGGATAGTGGCGTGAACATCTCCAAAAGTGTGGAAAACGTGCATCTTGAATATGGACTCCAAAAATAGAAACTTGGATCTTGAACTCGCGAAATAAGGAGTATACCGGCAAAACATGAAATCGAGCCTTCAATCGTCTTCAAATATGGTGTAAATCTCCAAAAGTAGAATGTACAATGTAGGAAAACATACGCCACATCGTATGGTGGTAAAAATGAGCCAAAATAATCTTGAATATATTGACAAGAAGAATATCATCAACCCATAGAAGACTAAAATGTCTAGGGCCTTGAACTTGTAAAAATCTAATATTCACGACGTGAGTTTGAGACAATTCACGACGTGAAATTGAAACTACGCGTATTCTGAGAACCTCCTGATAACTGACTCACGACGTGAATAATAAAGGTTCACGTCGTGAAAACCGGGCAGTCAGAAAAACAATGCCAATTCTTCTTCTAATGTCTTAATGTATTAAGACTCTTCTAAATTCATCAGTTTATGACTCTTTCGCTGACTCTCCACTCTCTTGACTCACCCCACACTTATTTTGAAAATATGGGTCTCGACTCTCGGCGTTAAACACTCCCGGCTAAAGACGTAAGCATTCATAACTCGCTATCCTCTCAAGGCGCTCCTAGCAATTTCTGAGAAACAACCAACAACGAAGAATAAAAGTAACATAATATTCAAAGTAGTTCTTACAATCCCATAAAAACAAACTAAAAACAAACTGAAAACAAATCAAACAAAATAAAAAATAAATAACGATCAATCATCCTCTTCATCATCATGTGCTCCACTGGTTCCAGCTCCATCACCTCCGCGTTCACCATACTCCCACCATCATGGGCAAATCGAGTAATGATACCCTAAATGAGGCGGCTGCTCCACCCCAAGATGGCGTACAACATTCTCCATAGTGCCACCTATCCAATTGACACTCAACGATAACTGGTCAAAGTAACTAGCCATATCACTCCCAAAAGGCGTACCAACCATGGAAGCAGGTGGGTGTATCGGCTGCCCGCGGTCTCCCCTTCCTCTCACGTTCCTGTGCCTCGGTCTTGGCTCTGGCGTAGGTTGGTCGGCCGGCTGATCATCCTCATCATCACCCTCACCATCTGATGGTACTATGCCCCAATGCGACCCAAAATTTCTGACCACCCGCATAGTTTCCAAATATCCCATACCAAAGTCATGCTTGTCCACACACGTCATGGATCTATTAATATCAGGAACAACCAAATGATAAGAGCGGGCCAGACAGGTAACAAAATGCCCTCCACAAATGGGGCTCCCAGGGCGCGAACTCGCGGCAGACCCGGCCAGAAAACGGGCTAAAAATACGGGATGTTGCAACAGACACTAGGCTGTAAGATGCACCATAAGAACAATAAGTTTTGTTTAGTCACTTTGTCTCCATGTCTCTTATGGTTGATGGAAAAGGTGATGAACTGGTGGAGTAAGCGATGGATCGGAGACCGAATACTGCTCTCGGGAGATACTCCGGAATTAAACATTCCGGAGGCAATATTATGCCAGAAAGAATACCCCGTAACACCCTCCGCATAACCTCTAGCAGCCCCACTCAAAAACATGCCAAACTCGGGAGTCATAGCCTCCTATCGATCATATAGTCCTACTCTCCAAGCAAACTCAACTAGGCTGCACTCCCGGTACTCACCCCCAAACGAAATACGAACGCCTGTGGCCAATGTGGATCTTGAATAGTTTCCTGAAATGTCACCGTTGCGAAAAACTCGACACAAAACTCCTTGTAGACCCGTTCTTGTACCCGAAACAGATTCTGCCAACCAGAACAGGTAAACGAATACCCATCTCCGATAAATATCTTTGTCAAAAACAGGCCCACCCGGTCTACGAGCCCTACTTCCCTCAATCGTGTCCAATTGACTGTTGGAGCAACTGCAATTTCCTTGTTGTAGAGCCACCCCAATCTGTTGTTCCAACGGGTCAAGACATAGCGGGGTATTGTTGTGGGAAAATTGTAAAACGGGTGCAAACCCGCAACCCCAGCTGGAACCTCTCTTCTTGGAGCCATTCCTGCAAAATCAAGGAAAAACCACAGCCAAAACAATAATCCACAAATTAGACATAAAGGAAATGAATTCTGTTCAGCCCCAGGATTCACGTCGTGAATCCTGTAAGATTCACGTCGTGAATTCGCATTCTCAGAAGGCAGAATCGCAACAATAGGGGGTAAATCCAGTCAAAATATCAATGGGTTTTACTCCTATACTACTTCCAAACACTTAGCATGAACATTCAAAGGTTATTATGAACTTTGAAGAATTAATTTCGTCATTTCACTCAATTAACAAACCCTAACTCTAAGTTCATCTACTAGAGCAAAAACTAAACTTAATAATCAATAATTATTACCTTTGTTGGAAGTATTACGTAAGCACAAGGAAGATTAGTAGAGTTGTCGGCTAAAATCGCAGCAATGGGGACCAAGGGGGGACCAATTTCTGCTTCCACTTCGTGAAGAATAAACAAATGAAGGGTTTACTGGTTTCTAGGGATTTATTCTGTGGTCCCGTGCTTTCAAAAATTCACGTCGTGAGTTCTTAAGAATTCACGTCGTGAATAGTGTCTAGGCTTAAGTTTGGGCCATGTACTCACGGATTGATCTTGGGCTTGCTAGTCTAATGGGCTCAGCCATATCATGGATTATTTGTCCGGTTCATTCACAATTCACGTCGTGAATTGCTAACAATTCACGTCGTGAATAAAGTCTGGAAGAGAAAATCAATTTTTAATTTTAAACTAAGTTCTCAATTATTACTACTTCCATTTTAAGGTCCCTACATTCTGTACTTAATTATGTTCTAATAGAGTTGGATGACATGATCTAAGTTTTTTTAAAACTAAAATGCAAAAAGAAAAAGAAAAATTTTGCAAACCAAACTCGGGTTGCCTCCCGAGAAGTGCTTCTTTTTCTTGGAGTCTTGAGCTGGACTCCGTGCCTCCTACGTTGAGTCCTCAGAAGAATCCACCACTAGGATCTTTTGTTCCTTGAATCGCCTCTTGTAAGCTTGAACTCGCCTTTTGTGTGCCTTCTTTGAATTCTCTTTTTTAACTTTCACCTCTTCTTCAATCTTGCGTTTGGTCCCTTTACTTTCTTCCTTGCACTTCATAGCATCCTCCTCCTCTTTCACCACCGGCTTTCTCACTCTTGAAGTGACCTCCTCTTCATCACTTTTCATCTCCTCATCCTCTTTTCTCACCCAAGAAGGTGGACTCTTGTAAGCTATGACTTCAAACAAAAATGGAACAGATGCTCTAGGTTTTGTTCTTTTGACTTGATGAACTGCCTTGATCTCTTGTTCCATAAGCTTTTCCAGTTATTCAAGTTCATTATCTTCATTGATTGTGAACACCTCTTCTTGAACATGTTCCTTTCGGAAGCCATCTTCTATCCCAAAAACTTCTTTTTCATCTCCAACTCTCAAGGTGAGCTTAGACTCGCGAATATCAACCAAAGCTCCAGCAGTGTTAAGAAATGGACGACCAAGGATAATTGGAAGATCAGGATCTTCCTTCATATCCATAACTACAAAATCTATTGGAAAAACAAATTTTCCAATTTTCACCAAAATATCCTCCACTATGCCCCGGGGTTGTGTCACTGAACGGTTCGCCATGTGAATAGTCATTTTTGTAGCCTTCATCTTCTGAATTTCCAATTTTTGATAAAATGAAAAAAGGCATCAAATTAATGCTAGCCGCAGAATCGGCTAAAGCATTAACCTTCAATTTATTACTAAACTCACACGGAAGAGTGAGGCGTCCAGGATCCCCCATCTTCTCTGGTGTCTCTCCCAACACAGCTTTTGAGCTTTGTTCACTTAGAACCACCTTAGACTGCTTCTTTAATTGCTTGCGAGTGTCTATCAAATCTTGCATTAATTTTTGATGCTCGGGAATTTTGGATAAGGACTCGACAAAGGGAGTATTAATCGGGATCCCCTTCGCATGCTTGACAAACTCTCTATGCTCTCTCTCTCTCTCTCAAGTGGACTAAGGGTAGCTTGGGAAGGAAAAGGCAAAGGCGACTGATAAACCGAACCAACTACAGACTTTTTCTGTTCATGATGGGCCCACGTCGTGAACATATAAGGTTCACGTCGTGAATTCTGGAACTCAGCAACTTCATGATTTTCGAGCTTGGTCTTCTTCATCTTTGGATCGGGCTATTGTGGTTCTTCTTCCAATGCCTCCAGGAACTCAGAGATGGCTTCTTCTTCGGTGTCTATGGCCATTACATGAGATTGGGTCTTCGTTTTGGTATTTTTTGGGGATAACTTCTCATGAACTAGAGTGGCTAGTTGACCAACTTGAACCTCAAGGTTATGGATGGAGGCTTGCTGATTCCTAATTAAAGTTTGTTGTTCATTAATAGCAGAATCAGTGGCATCATGTCTCTTTTCCGAAGCTTCCATAAACTTCATCAACATAGTCTCTAGATCGGGTTTCTTCTTGGCTGGTGGCTGCTCCTTTTGATAAAAGCCTCGACCTGTCTACCTATACTTCTCTTCTTTTTGCTTCTTATACTCTTCATATGGCAGCCACTCCTTCTTCGGTTTCCTCCAGTCCTCATCAAACTTATCCCCACTTGAGTAGCACACTTGAGCTTTTCTGTTCCCAAACTCATCTAAATTGCAGTCCTTGGTCAATTGTGGAGCACTACATCTCTCACAACCCACTCTTATGGCATGTATTGACTGGTCCATTTGTGTTATCCTTCGATCCAAATTATTCAGCATAGCCATCACAACTGCTATTTCTTCAGTTTGGGCTCCTCCACTGCTTTTGATTCCATCTTGCCTAGGGTTGCGGTATTCGTGAGAGTGCTTCGCGAATTCTTCAATCAGCTCCTTAACCTCCCTTGGATTTTTCTTTGTTAAAGGTCCTTGAGAATCAAGGAGTTGTCTCGTCATAACGTTGACCCCATCATAGAAGATTGACATCTCTTGTTGCACATTTAGATCATGCTGAGGGCAACTTCTGAGGAAGCCCTTGTACTGCTCCTATGCTTCGTATAATGACTCCCCCGGCTGTTGCTCAAAGTTGCTTATTGCCTTCTTGAGTTTGGCTATCTTGGATGGCGGGCAAAACTGGTCCAGGAATTGCTAACACATTTGAGCCTAAGTGGTAATTGTACGCGGTGGAAGTGCTTTTAACCACTCCTTAGCAGCTCCTTTGAAAGTGATGGGAAGCATCCTAAGCAAGACTGTGTTTCTGTTGACATTTAGGACACTGAAGTAATCTGCAATGTTGTTGACTTCATCTAGATGCTTAAAAGCATCCTCATGATCTTTCCCAAAAAATAGGATATCCTTCAGTGCAGTCAATATGTGCCCCTTCAACTCGAATGTGGCAGTAGCAGGTATTGCGGGTTGGACTAAACGGGGACCCATATCTTCTCGGATCCGCTTCTTGTAAGCTCCCATGGACATCTCTTTAATTGCTGCCATCTCGTTCCTTGGCTCGTTCTCGGGTTCGCTCGTGTGTTCTTCAAATTCCGGCTCGGTATCGTATTCGGACTCGGTTTAGTCGGTTGTTTGATCCAAGTGCTCAAAATTGCTCTTGTGCCTCGCGGATGAACTTGACTCTCCTGTCTTCATTCCCGACTTCCTTGAAAAAGCTGACTTTAATTCTTGTAAGGGCGTCTTCTTCTTGTGAATTGCAGACTCGGGATATTCAAGTGGTGGTACCAAGGGTGTGTTTGAGCCTCTAGTCATGAACTCCTGCAACTTGCTAAACTAAAAACGTAAAACTGAACTAAAATAAGAAAATACTAAAAACTGAGAATCACAGCTTTCACGTCGTGAGTTTATAAACTCACGTCGTGAATTCTGTGACAGAAACATAAATTTTTTTTTGTTATATGCTAACTAGCTAAGCTAAAAACAAAAATAACAAATAAACAACTAATTAAATTTTTGCAGATTTGATTCCACAAAAAGGGGTTGATTAATCTAATGCAAATAAACTAATAAACTAAGATGTTTCCCGGCAACGGCGCCAAAAACTTGATGTGCACTAAAGTACCCACTAATTTTAATATTTATAACCTAACAAACTTAAACTAACTATGCACTTATAGGCAGTGTACCTAGTTAGATTACAGTATAGCTTGGGTAAGTCGGGTGTCGATCACAGGGAACGGTGTTACTAATTAATTTACTTACTATTAAATTAACCAAATTATTAACAAGTTTAAAAGGGGTTTTATCTGATTTTACAAGATCATACGAACTTAAATCAAATTCAATAAGTAAAAACACACTCTTGTTTAGTTTAAATCCACTTTCTTCCTTATGGCTAGCTAATAATTATGGATTATCAAGTTGGTTTTAGTTGTATTAGTAATTTAGTTCTAACTTTACCAATAATTAACTAATTCATGTCAAACCATGTATGTTCACACACAATTAAACACAAAACTAATTATGAATGTAAATATTCTTTGTAAGATTTTTTATATAAACGCAATTATAGTCACAATACACGTTCTCTAGCACAGCTAAGCTTATTTACTCTAATTACTAACTCAGATTGGTCAATCCTAGCTCTAACAATTCAATGTTCACTAAATCATTAGGTAAACAAGTTCATGCAGTTAATGGTCACTAAGCTACACAGAACATGCAATCAAGCAATTAGAGAATCAAACATAAGCATGCTAGGTAAACAAATCAAACACAAGCAATTTTACCAACTAAACTTAATCCATAAAAATTGAGCTATTCATAAGTTAAAAGCTTCATCTAGCTAAACAAGAGTAGCTAGATTCAGCTGCTCATCATAGCAACTAACAAACTAACACAATTTGAATTGATAGGAAACATGTTCTTAGTTAACTAAAATAAACTAAATTATGGACCTTCACTCTTTTTGGTGTTGAAAGCCTCTTCCCAGAACTTTTCTCTCCTCAAAATCGTCTTCTGGAACTCCTCTTTCTATCCAAAACTTGCCTCTATTCGTAATGGTCAAGGATTTATATAGTTGTTGATATCCATAAATTCACGTCGTGAATAATAAGATATTCACGTCGTGAGTTGTAGATAACCGTGCCCGTCAAGGATTCCTTCACCCGCGTACATATCTTCTAGAACCAACTATTCACGTCGTGAATTCTTTAAGTCTCACGTCGTGAATAATCTTTTTCATATTTTCTTCTCTTTTAATCTTTTAATTCCTAAAGTTTCTTTCTTTAACGCTTCTAGTCCCTTTTCTTCAAAATGTCTTATTTTTGGTTGTAAATAACATTTAAGCTCATAAGTACCATTATTCTAAACAAATTACCAACTTATTAATAAAAATGTACTTAAATATTGCCTAAAAATAAGTATAAATATGGCAATATCAATAGGTTTCTATTGCCAAGAGAAGTGGCATTGATTGTGAAGCTGCCATATTAACCTGGAAGACTACAAGGGTGGTAAAGTCAAAGCTTGACTCTACTTCAGGTAAATCTATTGTCTAACTCTATTAAGCTCCTATTTGGAGATTCTTAATACATGATGTGACTAGGTCGCATCTTAATGTTTTGTAGATTCGAAGAATAGAGAGGAAGCTTAAGAGTAAGAGCATGCTGAGTCTGATCGCGAAGAAATGGATTTCGATCGCATGATTTGATGATCAGATTCTTGAGTTGCTGCTTAAGAGTTACGATAGATTGCTTAGGAATAGATAACAACATTTTTTCACTTGTATTTGCATTGTAAGGATAATTTTTCCGCAACTTTTACAAATAAAGAAATTTTTTGAAATTTATCTTATTTTTAAAATTTCCTTACAATGGCATTTGTGAAAAATTGTTGATTGTATATTTCCATTGATAGCAACATTGGACAATGGGTTTGATTCTTTCGATTATGGTAGTGTCAAAATTTGCCAAATAAGGAAAGATTCTCATCACCCAAGTTCCATTTGGATAGAAACTTGGAATCATGTAACTTGGAGTGCGTGATGAATGAGAACTTTTGTCTTTTGGAGATTAAGACTAATTCCTTGAACACATGCATATGTGAGTTAAGTGAAAGACTAGGGGATCGGGTACAGTGGGTGTGCGCTGGTCAGGTCCACCACAAAGAACGATAAGACTATTCGTCATGATTTACTAAAGTTTAGTAAATATGGTTATGCTTAAAAGTTTAAGTATAATTCTAAACATTGGAAAAGTTTAAATGTATGGCAGAACAAATGAGAAGAATCAAATTAGGCAGAAAGATAAAAGTTTCTCTAATCTGAAAAGATGGGAGAGTACTTTAGTATCGTGTTTTATGATCATCTTAATTATTATGGAAAAGCCATATCATAATTGATTCTCTAAGGACATCCTAGTGCATTTCTATAGCTAAGAAGATGAATGGTAAATTCTTGGAATGGTTAGATCAAAAAGGTGAATCATATTTCGTTCCAAATCGAGTCTTAGAATAACACTCCAAGATCGAGCCTTGGGTGACATACTCTTAAGAAAGGTTTATAACACTTATCAAATGTATAGTAAAATGTTTTCTTCTCTTGTACATTTGAAATTGGTATATTGTGATGCTTTGGATAAAACAAAGACCAAATAAGGCCAATAGTGTGAAGTGTTATTCTTGATTAGAATCCGCACTAACTCTTGAATATTTGTTTGTCAAGAAATGGTTCATGACAAGAGAGTCTTATATATCAAGAGGTCAGTAGGAGTCTTAAAGATCTTGAAAGTTTCAAGAACTAATCAAGAGTAAACCAGTTGTTAAATACTAGCACACAACTTGAGGTTTGGAACCTATCCTGTTGACATATTCTTGTTTCTGTGCCATTTTAGTTAAGTTGACTATGCATGTGATTTCTATAAGTTCTCAGTTGTTTGCATATCAACCTAGGAAGCAATGGTAGGACCTTGTGCTACCAGTTGAACAAGTTCAGTCCATATGGGTTTGGATTTGCCACTAACCTTGTCTTGTGATTGTGGTTATGACAAATTCACATGGATAGGAACACATACACCATAAAAACTAAGTGTCATAAGGTATCTCTCCGATTCATGAAAATGATGGTAAGGAAATGCTTTCACTAAGTAGATTTTAAAGAGATAGAATTATGATATTTACATTCTCAAATTCAATTATGATTATGGCATCCATTTTCATAATTCGAATTGTGAGAAATGGTAAAGGGTCTAAACATTTGAGACTTATTGCTGTAAGTTCTTAAACTGTTTAGACACACATATGAGCTATCTAAGGAAAGATGTATGAGTTTTAGAAGCCTAGATAAAGTCTTATCAAAGCATCTCGTATCAGAAATATGAACTTTGGTAATGAAAGTCAATAAGTATTGATTACTAGAAGTCCAGTTGATTTCTGAATACATGTCAAAGCTAGTGGGAGCATAAGTGTTATGCTAGTAAGATAATAATTATAATGCTAGTGGGAGCATAATTATTATGGTAAGTGTTGCAAGTTAGCAATGTTAATTATAGAAAACAAAAGTTTCAATTTGCAAAGTTGTGGATTTGAACAGTTGTTTTGCTGTAATTAAGGGAGAGGAATTCATACTTCATTTCAAATCTAAAAGCTTAGATTGAGATTTTAACCAATTTTAGTCAAATATATATGAATGTTATGCTGTAATGGTTCAACATAAGGAAATTCTATATATGGAAATGTAAATTGTTTTCTCAAAATTTGATTATGATTACGACATCCCTTTTCATAATTCAAATTGTGAGAACATGGAAAATAAAAAATTTATAGCAAAAGACTGATTAAGTATCGTGTCTTTATGTTAGACATTATGAATCATATACCATATTCTTCGGGTATAGGATCAATTGCATATGTTATAATATTCTCGTGTTCTAAATTTTCCAAATGCCTAGGGCATTAAGAGGGAAAAAGGAATAGAACCGGATATGACTAAAGTGGTCAAACAACTGTTAAGGACAATCTAAGGTTCGCCAAAGTTTGGTCGCCTAAAGGATAGTTGGAAGTATAGTAATGGATAAACCATATTAACATTATTATGAATAGACTGGATTCTATTAATAATGAGTTGTCGTATGGCAAATATGAAATGTTTCATATTGGGAGTTGAAGAATAGATGAGAAAGTTAGAAACTTTTATGCAAGGAGGATGTTCAAAGGAATGTACTTTGAATTTGAGACTTCATTTCCATGGAATTGTCTTGTAACAATCTCCAAGGGAATAATTTTGTAATATCATTGGTCAAGTCTCTGTGACTTTTGGCACCTGGATACTACAAAAGAATCATTGCATGATAGTTTAGAATCTAACACACTCTAGCAGTGGCAAGAATTTGGAATTCTTGCAATTGCAATAAGGATTTGGAATTTCGAAATGAGCATCATTGAAATGTTTTTCAATTAATCTATTTCACAAATTAAGGACCACAGACAAACATAGTGCGCATGGCATAACTATTTTTTAGACAAACATATTGTGCATTCTTGGAGCATGGCATGACTAGTGTTTTAATTCAAGTATTAAGTTGATTATTCGAAACATTATACAATGAATAATGAGTAATCAATATGAATCAAAAAGTTTTTGGGGCCATATAGGATTATTATTATTCTTGTGTTTCACTTTGCATGTTTTGACTTCCCGAATAACTAGGTTATTCAAACCATCCACAGTCGATCATACTTTGTAAGTAGGTTTTGAGGCAAGACTGTCATGAATGGGTCTGTAGTTTGTCTAGGACAATGTGGCTGCAGTGTTCATGAGTACTCTTGGAATAAGATTCGAGTATTGGAGTCAAACCACGCTCACTTGAATCACTTCATGGATTTTATCATGAGTGATCATAAGACGATAATATCTTATATTCTTCAAACGGAGACGTGTGAGTTGTAGTTGTGAGTCGGTTGCACATTAACATATGTAAACACACCAGTAACTTGGATGTTATAAAACATATCGTTGTGTGTAATTTGATGAGTAAGTACAAGCAAGCATTTGGGTCGAAGTTTATTCGTTCCTTTTACCCCATGTGGATAATAGCGATATCTGCGGGCCCCTCGATGATTTAGTGATGATACTCCTAAGTGCTTGGCCAAGCCTAGACTGATTTTATTTGTTCAATTAGTCGGCCGTCATAAATCGGATATCGGGAAACAACAGATGGACAGGGAAGATGATTGTAATCCATGTCTCAGTCCATATGATATCCAGAATGGAGGAATATATGATCCCTTATCTAATAGACATGTCATTGACTAGATGAGAGTTCGACATCAACTTTTAAGAGCTACGATTGCTAGTTTGGTTGGAGTCGTAATTGCCATAATAGTTATTAGACTCATCCAAGAGGGAGACTGTTGGATTATCGTCTAAGTCCATAAATATAATTGGTATGTACGTGACCCGATTGAGCATGGTCTATTTAGGTTGCATGGCATCAGAACAATTTGGATAGACTTTTGTGAGAAGAGGATATTTATGATTTATTAATATATTATAAGTTCTAATATATTAATATGAAATCGTATTATTTAATTAGTATTGATCAAGAATTAGTTTGGAATTAATTTTGTGATCAAAATAGACTAATTAAATAAATGGAGATTGATTTGGTAAATCATTCAATCTTATAAAATGGGCTTATTATCCATAGTTCTTCATGTTGGGCTAAACCCATGTGGTGACCCATGGATTCTCCATGGAGGTTAAAACCCATGGATCATGAGGAATATGGAAAGTCATGAGTTACATGGTGTAACCCTAATGTGCACACTATATAAGAAGCCTCATAGCTCATGAAATTGGCACTAAGGAGTGACTAGTGATAGACACATGAGGGCTATCCGATTTTGAGTGTAAATAATCTTCTCTCAAGTTATTCCAATTATTGGTGGTGTTGTGTGAATCATTTGAGGTGCAACACTTGGGACACTAAGCTCTCTAAGGTCCAAGGAATCAAGCTGCAATAAAAAGGTATGTCATTCAACTATATTTTGTATTGTATATACTCCATAACATGCTAGTTAGGAAGATACCTTGGAATATTGTTATTTTCATGTATAATAGAGAAAACATAGATCCAAATTATATAGGGTTGCATGTACACCATAGGAGTGTTAGAATGTTCAAAACCCAACATAAATCACCAAGAATACACTTTAAGGCTCATAATCACACTCTAGAGGGTTAGGGTCTTGCAAGAACGGTTCTAAGATGTTGGAGGCTGAAAAGGTGGGGATAAATGACCATAAGGATGCCTAAATACCCCTCAAACCCTAAAACTTAGGGTTCCAATCGACCATGAGTGCGCCCAACGTACATGTGTGTACGCCCAACATACTAGGGTACGTCCTAGTACGCTTAGCCTACTCATATGTACACTCAGCGTACTCCTGTCACACCTTAATACAAACTTGCCACTAGGGCTTCCCTTCGCCACTTCCTTCCAATCCAAGGACCAAAAAGACATAATTAACAACCAAGAGATGGATTTGAAAATACATGAAAATCGGGGTGTTACAAAGGAACCAAAAAAATGTGATCTTGGACCTTTTCTAGGCATGGAAAGTCATAAAGGCGGGAACTCTATCACTTAAAATGATGTTATGGGTCTAGATCTGTGTGTTGGATGAAAGGACTTAAGAAAATAAACATTTAATGGAAAAGTACCATCTGACCGAGTATGTTGGGCGTACCTTTAAGTATGTTGCATGTACTCGTGTGGAGTCTCGTTTCTGGATGGTGAGTTTGCCATGAGTATGAGGTGAGTATGATGGGCGTACGTCTCCTAAAGATTGATTTCTTGACTTGTTGACTTTGACTTCTGTTGACCGTTGACATTTTGACCAAGTTTGACCTTATTTCAAACTTGAGAATTTTGGGATATTAATTAAGATTTTATTTGGTTCTGGTGTTAGTGGATTTGAAGGTGCAAGTAGTGTAGAAAACGGATCATATTGTAGTGTTTCAAAGTTCTTCGATTCAGGTGAGTCTTCTCGCTGTGCTGGTGGGTCGAAGGCACTAATGTCAGCCCGCTAAATTGTGTACGTAAGATGCTTGTAGTCCTTGTGACTCTTGTATGCTTGCTTGTGTGGTAGTATATATGTTATACGTGCTGACCAGCTGGGTCATATTGTTGTTACTATAATATGTGATACTATGTATGGTGAGACATCGAGTAGTCTCCAGGGTTGCTGATAACCCACAAGGCGTGGTGTTTGCCTGGTGAGACTTCGGGTAGTCTCTAAGATTGTTTATAACCTATAGGGCATTCTGGTTGCCTACTGAGACTTCGGCTAATCCCTAGGGTTGCTGATAACCTATTATTTTTATTTGTGTTGTGTTGTGTGTGATATTTTGGGGAACTCACTAAGCTTTGTGCTTATGATTTGTGGTTTAAATGTTTTCAGGTTCTCTTATACTAAAGGAGGGGCATGGCTCAATTGCATCGCATCAATGGGAGACTTATGCACATGATAACTTTTAACGATACTTCGATAAATGTTTTAAGATTAAATGGTCCTATTTAAGATTTTGTAGTTGTGATCTGAATAAAAGCTAAAATTTTTAATTGTAAAATTTGGATTGAAATTTAAGGTGTTACACTTGTATCAGATCAGGTGTATCGATTTTACACACCATAAGAGCCTGGGATATCTAATGGATCCGTTGAATTTGAACATGAGGCAACGCATATGGTTAGATGTGGTGAAAGATTATGACTGCGAGAATCAATACCATACTGGGAAGGCCAATGTTGTGGCTGATACGTTAAGTTGCAAGGCAACGATTGCATCCATCAGAGATCTATGTTTGAGGATGGTTATCATTTCACCACTGTTAGACCTGTTCAAGAACGCAAACGTAGACTAGTTAAAGAAAGAGAATTGGAAGGAAGAAAGAATCAGGAGTCAGACTCCATTATTTTTAAGGGATGGTCGCAGATTATTGACTTAGTGTGACATAGTATGGGTCCCAGTTGCTGGTGGGGTTAGACAGACATCATTGGAGGAAACTCACAAGTTGAGTTCTCTTACAATAATAGTTATTACGCCAATATTGATCGACCTATCTTCAAGATGCATTACAGGAGGAAATATCGGACCTCAGTTTGTAACATTCAAGTTTTGGGCAAGTTTCTCTTTTAGTCCATAATGTTAATTTGTTATCAATTTGGTCCCTTTCTAGTACGCGGGGATTACTCCATGAGTACGCTTAGCACACTAGCCTTCTGTTGGTCGTGGATTCCACCCACTACGCGGGGCGTACGTGTAGTACGCATAGCGTACACAGAGTTGGGACAAGCCCTAATTTTTAGAATTTGTGCCCTATTTAAATGATTTAAACTCATCTCTTGGAAATTTTAGCCAAGCCTCCACCTCCTATTGCCCTAAAATCAAAACCCTAGAGTGATTTGGTGAGTTTTGAGCTTGAAAGAGTCTTTGTTGGTGGTTTGTGGAGGAGAAGAAGAAAAGGAAAACTTAGAGAAGTGGCTTGAGCTTGAAGATTCGGGGTTAGCTTATCATTTGCAAGCTTTTTGAGGTAAAAATCTCACACCATGATGATCATATATGTTAGATCTAATTTATGGAGTATTTTGGAGCTTTGAGTATTTTGTGTTAAAGGTGGCATTTTGAACTACTACACAAGCAATGGATGGTAGATCATAGCTCCATTCAGTCCCCATGTTCATAAAAATGTCAACTTTATGGAGTATTTTGTTCCATGCATGTATTAAGATCTTTATTAAGCTCTTTTTGAGCTTTTGAGTCCCATTAAGCCATGCATATATGTAAAGTTGCCAACTTTACTTGATAAGTCACCCTTAGGGACCATATCTGATAGTTTGGAGAAAGGGCTTAACTGTTTAAGTGCTTAATAAAGAAGACATGTGGTCAGAGGAGTATGCTGGGCGTACGAGCTGGGTACGCCCTGTTTACTCAACAATGGTTGTTTTGGGCTTGGCTATTTTCGGTATTGGTCCATTGTTTAGATTTGAAAGTTTGGGCCTGTTGGGCCATTAAACCTTTGTTTTCGGCTTATGGCTAGCATGTTGGACTTCCTTGGATTTTAGGCCCATGATGGGTATTGAACCCAATTGGGAAGATTGGGCTATAAATTAGGCTTTAGGATTTGGGCCTTTTGGGTAGTTCAGTTGGGCCTTGGCTTTGGGCTAAGTTAGATAAAGGTTAAAATGGTCTTTTAACCTGGTTATGGGCCAAATAGCTTAGACTTTTTGTTATGGGTGAAAATCCAATTAATAATTGGATTTTATTGATTTTGATAGTGTGGAGATTTTCTGAGCCAGCGGTTAGAGATTCAGTTGAGTGATTCAGCAGCTAGAGGTGAGTTTCCTCACTTTTTTTTACTGGGTCGAAGGCACAATTGCCGGCTTATGGTTTATTATGTTAGGATGTCAAATGTTTGCATGACTCTTGCATGTGTTATGTGCTTGTATGCGTACCGGCCAATGATCGATGTCGGGCGGGGCTTGATGACTATTTTATATGTTATTATCTTTATGATCATCGCATGTGTTGTATAATTATAGGTTTATATGTTTATATGTATACCGGGCGGGGCCTGATGATTGGCAGATCTGTATACCTATCGGGGCCTGATGGCGGGCAGGGCGCGATGATGGAGAGGCCTATTACATGTTTATTATGTATGGTATGGGGTATTTTGGGGAACTCACTAAGATTTGTGCTTATGGTTTTCCATTTATGTTTTAGTTACTTTTGGTTCGAAAGGGAAAAGCCCAGGATGATTGTAGTGCACACGCCACCTCGTTCCATATTTTATGCTTACTCTGATGTTTCATGATGTATTTGACACACTTAGTTGTATCTTGGTTTTAGGATGATGTTTGGATTACTATTTTATTAATTTAAAAACAAAAATTTTTGGTCTTAATTTTTGGAACGTTACACTGTTTGTTAGGTTAAGGTCAAAGATCGAGTTATTGGAGTACTAAGGTAGTACTCAATACCCCTAAGTTGATAAAACAGGTGCACGATTGGCTGCAGACTGTGTTAAGTCACTAGAAGAGTTATGCTGTCTGGTGACGTTTGAACCTCAGGTTTCAGGTCGGAGATTTTGTGCTTCTAAAGGTGTCATCTTGGAAAGGTGTCATCCAGTTCTGGAAGCAGGGCAAGTTGGCCCCATATATATTGGTCCTTTAAGGATTATCTCCCGGGTAGGCAAGGTTGCGTATCGGTAGGATCTACCTGATCAACTTAGATAGAATCCACAACACTTTCCATGTCTCTCAGCCAGCAGTGGTCCCCTCGGATGACTTTCTGGTTGATGAGCGTCTGAATTATATAGAGAGGCCAATTGTAATTCTCGACAGGAAGACGAAGACATTGTGCAACAAGGTAGTGGGTTTGGTAAAGGTGCAATGGCAATATCGAAAGGGTTCCGAGTGGACTTAGGAACCCGAGGAGGAGATGAGAAGTATTAACGAGAGATATTCGCAGTAGCGGACTTCGAGGATTAAGACTGATTCAAGTGGGGGAGAGTTGTAACGCCCAATTTCTGGTAAGAATTTAATTTCCATTTTTGTGTAATTTTGGCTGGCCACAGCATGGTGAAGAGATCACCAAGACATGGCATTTTACAACATGCACGTATCAATTAATAGTTTCTGTGACATCCCCAAAATCTCGGCCAGAAAAGACCGATTTTCATTTATGCTTTTAAACTAATTTCAGAGTAAATCCTTTTGATTTGAAAGAGTTGCGGAATTTGTTCCCAAAAACAAAACATGATAAAACAATGTTTACCAAAGCATTTCATAAAAGAAATGTATTTTTTTTCATTATATAATCAAAACTCGGGGTGTCATGTTCCGATACAGACCAATAAGCATAAACGATAACATTACAAGTCATTCAACAAATATATACATATACAGACTTGTAAACAAAACAACTTGATCGATCATCCATCTCATGCCCTTGTGCCACTTCCTGTAATACAAATAAAACTGAGTGGGTCAGGCTTAGGAGCCTGGTGAGCATATAGGGTTTTCAACCCACAATAAATAATTATATTTAATTCCACCAACCAACAATAACCCAATTACCCATTCCCGTTATTCTCACTTTATGTCCCTAAAACGACTAACACAAGGGACCTAGTCTAAGAATATTTCATCGGGGCGACAACACATGCTTCGGGGGTTCCTCAGCAATATAAGTCAAATAAGGCAACCATGAGGGGGATGGAGTACAGCGAATGAACACCCGTGTTCATTAACACCTACAGGTGGCGAACCTGCTAATGTTTCCACAAGACTATCTAGAAAAGTCTGTGGTTTTCATCTAAACTCCGCTAGATGACTAAATCAAACAACAACGAGGCCTCTCATCCGTTTATTACACACCAACTCTCTACCCATGTTCTACCCAACATATTAGTAGATAAAAATATACATTTTTATACATAGTTTTAAAAACCTGTATATCATGCTTTAATCAATACATATTCCACGTAACAGATGAGGCACACACACACATAACACGTATTTCATAGAGAAATAATCAGATCTATAAGATAGAAGAAAGTGAATACACATTCACACATATAAACAACAATATACTTAATACACTCAAACCATACTTGTATTATTATCGTGTTTATGAAAGGTAGTATAGACTCACTTGATCAGAAGATGATCGGACAACACTACGACTTGCAGAAGTAGTAATCCTCAGCAGATCTGGAAGATCTTCACAAAAATCGAACTTCTCGCGGGCAGAGTTTCGGCTCGGGAACCGCACTTCTCGGGATCTTTGGGATCTCGGGACTTGCCTCGGGGCTCGAGAATATTACTGGGGCTTCGGGGTATTTCTGGCACGCAAAACGATGCAAAACGGGA
Organism: Lactuca sativa; assembly: GCF_002870075.4. Classification (NCBI taxonomy): domain Eukaryota; kingdom Viridiplantae; phylum Streptophyta; class Magnoliopsida; order Asterales; family Asteraceae; genus Lactuca; species Lactuca sativa. The sequence goes on along the minus strand of NC_056626.2, from coordinate 398,450,468 downwards.
GAGACAAGAGAGAAAATGAACAAAAGAATCGGCTGCCTTCGGATCCTATTTATAGGAGGCTGGAGCCTCGGAGTACGCGGGGCGTACTGCCCGAAACGTCATTGCTTACGTATCCGAAGTGCTCGAGTGCGAGTGTCGACATCCCTCGGTGTACGCGGGGCGTACCTCGGATCAGATCGGTGACTCCTTCGGATAAAGCCTCCGAATTAAAGATTTAATTTAAATACAATTTATTAATAAACTTCGGAAATTCATATCTTCTTCATACGAACTCCGTTTTCGACGTTATTTATATCCACGCGAAGGTGAGACTACGCTCTACAACTTTTGTTTAGACTCCGTCGGCTAATTTTAACTTTATTTTTATTATTTATTTTTAATAGGCCGGGACATAAAAACTTCGTTATAAATTCATAACTTCTTCGTTTGACGTCCGTTCTCGCCTAAATTTTTATCGCTTCGATACCAACAACGAGACCTTCGATCCTCGTTCAGATTGCTTCGGCTAAAAACCGCTCGATCTCAAATCGAGTATTTCGGGCTGCACATCGCTAAGCCGAAACTTCGATAAATCATAACTTCCTCATACGAAGTCAGATTTGGGCATTCTATATATATTCGGAAACCTCGTTTCAACTACTACAACATCAACCAAAGATATCAAGTTTATTTTACACTTTAATTTTGACGCTTATTTTTATTCTTAATTAATCAAATCACATAATTAAGCAATTAAGCACAAAACAGATAATACTCAAATAATACACTCTTATTATTTCAAAACGGGTTACAAAGGTTAACCTAGACTATTACATTGCTAAAAATGGCAAGCCCGGAAACACAGGCGTTACAATTCTCTCCACCTTAGAATGATTCCGTCCCTGAAATCACACATCAACAAACAAATGCGGATAGCGACTCAACATGTCACTCTCCGTCTGCCAGGTGAGATTCGGCCCATTCGTGTGTTTCCATCGGACAAACACTAACCCAACCATTTTGCGTCGCAACTTCTTAGTCTTTCGGTCAACAATTGCCTCTGGTTCTTCAATCAACCTTTTGTTCTCATCAATTCTCAATTCAGAAATTGGAATTATGTTGGGAACTTCTCCCGTGAACTTCCTCAAATAACACACATGAAAAGTGTTCTGAATTCCATTCAATTCTTCGGGTAATTCGAGCTTGTAAGCTTGGTTCCCAATCCTCTAAAGAACTTTAAACGGTCCAATAAACCTTGGACTCAACTTTCCCCTTTTACCAAATCTTATAAGTCCCTTCCACGGCGAGACTTTAAGCAAAACCGAATCTCCAACCTCAAAAGTCATCGGTCTTCGCTTTTTGTCAGCATAGCTCTTTTGACGATCTTGAGCTGCTAACATCCTTTCCCTAATTATTTTCAACTTTTCAGCAGTTTGATGAACCATCTCCGGTCCCATAAACTGCTTTTCCCCAGCCTCAAGCCAACAAGACGGCGTACGACACTTCTGTCCGTACAAAGCTTGATAAGGTGCCATCTTTATGCTCGAGTGGAAACTATTATTATAGGAAAATTCTACCAATGGTAAATGTTCATCCCAGTTACCTAGGAATTCCAAGGTACATGCTCTTAGCATATCTTCAAGTGTTTGTATTGTTCTTTCACTCTGACCATCAGTCTGCGGATGGTAAGCTGTACTTAAACATAACTTGGTACCCATTTCCTCTTGTAGACTTTTCCAAAACCTTGAGGTGAAACTGCTATCACGATCCGACACAATCGTTAACGGAACACCGTGAAGCCTCACAATTTCCTTCACGTAAGAATTCGCAAGCTTCTCCATAGACCATTTCTCCTTGGATGCTATGAAATGTGTACTCTTAGTGAATTGATCAACGACCACCCAAATCATGTCGTGACCACTTTTTGTTCGGGGTAGTTTAGTGACAAAATCCATCGCAATGTCTTCCCATTTACCCACAAGCACAGGTAAAGGTTCTAAACTCCCGTACGGTTTCTGATGTTGTGTCTTGACTCTCGCACAAGTCACACACTCAGCCACATACTTTGCGACATCAAGCTTCATCGTCGGCCACCAATAGTAGGGTTTCAGGTCCCTATACATTTTAGTGCTACCAGGATGAATCGAGTACATGTTCTTGTGAGCTTCTTCCATCAGAAGATCTCTGACTCCTCCTGTCTTAGGTATCCAAATCCGATCTTGGAACACGTTCAGTCCATGACTGCTTACACTGAACACCAACGTTTTGCCCAAACGTTCCTCCTTTCGGTCATTCTTTTCAGAAGCTTCGCTTTGAGCCTTCTTTATAGTTTCCACAATGGTCGAGACAACTTCAATTCTCAACGCTCTTGGCCTTTTCCTTTCAAGATTGACTTTCCGACTGAGAGCATCAGCAACAACATTAGCTTTACCGGGATGGTAAAGTATCTCGCAGTCGTAGTCCTTGAGTAACTCTAGCCAGCGTCGTTGCCTCATATTTAATTCTTTCTGATTAAAGAGATATTGGAGACTCTTATGATCAGTGAAAAGTTTGCACTTCGTGCCATAGAGGTAATGCCTCCATATTTTCAGAGCGAAAACTACCGCTGCCAACTCCAAATCATGAGTCGGGTAATTCTTTTCATGCTCCTTCAGCTGTCGAGACGCATATGCTATCACCTTTTCTCTTTGGGTCAAAACACAACCCAATCCAACCCCAGACGCATCGCTATAAACAGCGAAGTCTTCAACTCCATCGGGTAAAGAAAGTATCGGTGCCTTGCATAGCTTCTTCTTTAGCTTCTCGAATGCTTCTTTATGCTTATCACTCCAAGCATAAGTAGCTCCTTTGTGGGTCAAAGCTGTTAATGGAGTAGCAATCGAAGAAAAACCTTGGATAAACCTTCGGTAATATCCGGCTAATCCTAAAAAGCTTCGGACCTCCGTGGGACTTTTCGGTTGTTCCCATTTCATTACAGCTTCAATCTTTGCTGGATCAACCATTATCCCTTCTTGGTTGACCACATGACCCAAGAATTGGACTTCACGAATCCAAAAATCACATTTGGAGAACTTAGCATACAAATTCTCCTATTTCAAGACTTCTAACACTTCTCGCAACTGTCTGCCATGGTCCTCCTGGCTTTTTGAGTAAATCAGAATGTCGTCTATGAACACTATCACGGATTTATCAAGGAAAGGATTACAAACCCTATTCATCAAATCCATGAATGCTGCCAGAGCATTGGTTAGTCCAAACGACATAACCAAGAACTCGTAGTGTCCATATCTAGTTTTGAATGCAGTCTTCTCGATATCTTGCTCTCTTACTTTTAGCTGATGATATCCTGACCTAAGATCGATCTTCGAGAAGTAGCTCGAACCTTGCAATTGATCAAACAAGTCATCAATCCTCGGCAACGGGTACCTATTCTTTATTGTTGCCTTGTTCAGCTCTCTGTAATCAATGCACATTCTCATACTTCCATCTTTCTTCTTCACAAATAACACCAGAGCTCCCCAGGGCGATGAACTAGGTCTAATGAAACCTTTGTCCAATAACTCCCGAAGTTGCATCATCAGCTCCTTCATCTCCGTCGGTGCTAATCGATAAGGTGCTTTTGCTATTGGCGTGGTTCCTGGTAACAAGTCAATTCTGAACTCCACTTGTCTATCAGGCGGTAATCCAGGAAGATCTTCGGGAAATACTTCCGGATAATCGCACACCACTGGAATACTCTGCATCACCTTCTTTTCCTTCTTAGCATCAATCACGAATGCTAAATATGATGTACATCCCTTGGTCAAACACTTTCTGGATTTCATTAGGGAAATGATTCCAGAATTTACTCGTCTTTTGTCCCTGTACACCATAAATGAATCCTTCCCAGGCGGGTTTACTTTAACTATCTTCTTCTTGCACAAAATTTCGGCATCATTGGCGCTAAGCCAATCCATTCCCAACACGATGTCGAAACCATTAAGCTCGATAGGCAATAATTCCTCGTGAAACTTATTCCCATTCAGATCAATTATGATGTTTTTCATACGATGGCTAACAGGTACAAACTTGCCACTAGCAACTTCGACTAATAAAGCATCATCTAGTCTATCAACAGGCAAAGCTAGTTTTCTACCAAACTCATGTGAAATAAAGGAGTAGTTGGCTCCAGAATCAAACAAAATTTGAGCAGGTAATTCGTTAACAAGAAAGATACCTGAAGCGACATCAGCTTCATCTTTCGCAGCCTCAAGTGTCATCTGGAAGGCTCTCGCCTTCGGCTTTGGTGGAATGTTGGGCCTCACTGCCTCCTTCTTCTTTGGACAGTCTTTCAAAATATGCCCCTCTTCATTACAAACAAAACACATCCTTTTGTTGTTTGGACATTCATTGGCAAAATGTCCAACCTTCCCACACTTGTAGCAGGTTACATCCTCGCTACATTTCCCAAAGTGCTTTTTCTTACACTTATCACACCACTTCGCTTCGCCTCCCTTTCCTCCAAACTTTTTCGAATCAGATTTTGAAAATTTGCTTTTCTTACCGGAACCAGACGTTCCCTCAAACTTTCTTTTCTCACCAACCTCAACCTTGTCGGTGGTTCTCCCCTTAATCATGTTCTCAACAGACTTGGCAGCCCAGATAGTTGCCTCTAGAGTATGTGCCTGACGTACTGGCACCTCATACTCCCATGGGAGTCCCTTCGCATACCGGTCCACCTTTGTCAGCTCATCTGGAATGATACGCAAGGCAAACTCCATCTTATCGGTGAAGCTATTGGTGTATTCATCAACTGACATGCTGCCTTTCGTCAATGTCAGGAACTTGTTCTCCAACTCCAACAAATTTTGAGCCGAGCAGAATCTGCGCTTGAACTGCACCAAGAACTCTGCTCATGACAATTACAGTGGCTCATTAGGGCTTAACGTCTTCCCTAGAGTGTTCCACCAACGAACGGCTCCTCCTCGGAACTGACGCACTGCATAGATAGTCTGCAACTTGCCTCTGCAGCCACAAGTCATGAAGGCTAACTCAATTTCGGAGATCCAATCCATAACTCCAATCGGATCCTCCTTTCCATTGAAGGTCGATGGTTTGCAAGTTAGAAAATCCTTGTACTTGCATCCCATTCCATCATTCCTTCCATCATGGTTGTTTTGCCTAACTATCGGTGGGTTGGCTTGACCAACAGACCCACTGAAGTTTCCACCTTCCGAGTGCCCTTCATTTAATTTAGGCTCCTCCACACGAATTGACAGTTCTTCACGATTCTGTTGAAGCAACCGTCTAGTTTCATCCATCTGACGATCCAACATTGTTTGAATCATCATTTGCACACCAGCCATGGTTATTGGCTCAGGTGCTGCTGCTATGATAGGTACTTGCTCAATCACTGGTGGTTGATTCCTGTTTTCATCAGCATTTCCAACTCCACTTCTGGTTCTCACCATATTGATCTACACACCGAATAAGGTGAAATTAGATCCTCAATCATGATAGATATTCAAATCTTCCTTATCACTCCGAAACGTTTACATGCTAGTTCTAATATCGTAGACGTACGCTTAGAATCTTACACACATAAGGTTTCTAGATCCGGTCGGCAACAGACCATAGATCCGAACAAATAATATCATATATGGCAACATATAACATTTAGCACATAAAGCATTTTAGGCAACTTTCCTAAAATAAACCAGTGCTCGTGTCTAAAATATAACAGACACACATCTCAAAACTTCACTTAGCATTCTAACTTTAAGTCTAGAAATCCTACAAATTCCTAGTTCGCTTAAACTAATGCTCTGATACCAACTGTGACATCCCCAAAATCTCGGCCAGAAAAGACCGATTTTCATTTATGCTTTTAAAATAATTTCAGAGTAAATCCTTTTGATTTGAAAGAGTTGCGGAATTTGTTCCCAAAAACAAAACATGATAAAACAATGTTTACCAAAGCATTTCATAAAAGAAATGTATTTTTTTTCATTATATAATCAAAACTCGGGGTGTCATGTTCCGATACAGACCAATAAGCATAAACGATAACATTACAAGGCATTCAACAAATATATACATATACATACTTGTAAACAAAACAACTTGATGGATCATTCATCTCATGCCCTTGCGCCACTTCCTGTAATACAAATAAAACTGAGTGGGTCAGGCTTGGGAGCCTGGTGAGCATATAGGGTTTTCAACCCACAATAAATAATTATATTTAATTCCACCAACCAACAATAACCCAATTACCCATTCCCGTTATTCTCTTTTTATGTCCCTAAAATGACTAACACAAGGGACCTAGTCTAATAATATTTCATCGGGGCGACAACACATGCTTCAGGGGTTCCTCAGCAATATAAGTCAAATAAGGCAACCATGAGGGGGATGGAGTACAGCGAATGAACACCCGTGTTCATTAACACCTACAGGTGGCGAACCTGCTAATGTTTCCACAAGACTATTTAGAAAAGTCTGTGGTCGTCATCTAAACTCCGCTAGATGACTAAATCAAACAACAACGAGGTCTATCATCTGTTTATTACACACCAACTATCTACCCATGTTCTACCCAACATATTAGTAGATAAAAATATACATTTTTATACATAGTTTTAAAAACCTGTATAGCATGCTTTCATCAATACATATTCCACGTAACAGATGAGGCACACACACATAACAAGTATTTCATAGAGAAATAATCAAATCTATAAGATAGAAGAAAGTGAATACACATTCACACATATAAACAACAATATACTTAATACACTCAAACCATAATTGTATTATTATCGTGTTTATGAAAGGTAGTATACACTCACTTGATCAGAAGATGATTGGACAGCACTACGACTTGCAGAAGTAGTAATCCTCATCAGATCTGGAAGATCTTCACAAAAATCGAACTTCTCGCGGGCAGAGCTTCGGCTCGGGAACCGCACTTCTCGGGATCTTCGGGATCTCGGGACTTGCCTCGGGGCTCGAGAATATTACCGGGGCTTCGGGGTATTTCTAGCACGCAAAACGATGCAAAACGGGAGAGAGAAGAGAGAAAATGAACAAAAGAATCGGCTGCCTTCAGATCCTATTTATAGGAGGCTGGAGCCTCGGAGTACGCGGGGCGTACTGCCCGAAACGTCATTGCTTACGTATCCGAAGTGCTCGAGTGCGAGTGTCGACATCCCTCGGTGTACGCGGGGCGTACCTCGGATCAGATCGGTGACTCCTTCGGATAAAGCCTCCGAATTAAAGATTTAATTTAAATACAATTTATTTAATAAACTTCGGAAATTCATATCTTCTTCATACGAACTCCGTTTTCGACGTTCTTTATATCCACGGGAAGGTGAGACTACGCTCTACAACTTTCGTTTAGGCTCCGTCGGCTAATTTTAACTTTATTTTTATTATTTATTTTTAATAGGCCGGGACAGAAAAACTTCGTTATAAATTCATAACTTCTTCGTTTGATGTCCGTTCTCGCCTAACTTTTTATCGCTTCGATACCAACAATGAGACCTTCGATCCTCGTTTAGATTGCTTCGGCTAAAAACCGCTCGATCTCAATTCGAGTATTTCGGGCTGCACACCGCTAAGCCGAAACTTCGATAAATCATAACTTCCTCATACGAAGTCAGATTTGGGCGTTCTATACATATTCGGAAACCTCGTTTCAACTACTACAACATCAACCAAAGATATCAAGTTTATTTTACACTTTAATTTTGACACTTATTTTTATTCTTAATTAATCAAATCACATAATTAAACAATTAAGCACAAAACACATAATACTCAAATAATACACTCTTATTATTTCAAAACGGGTTACAAAGGTTAACCTAGACTATTACATTGCTAAAAATGGCAAGCTCGGAAACACAGGCGTTACAGTTTCCACAGTGTGTCAGCATGTCTGCCACGTCGTGGCGATTATTTATTGGCAAATCCTAAATCTCAGGCCTTGGGCCCTTTTTAAATGACATGTTGGTTAGGGTTTCATGCATTATCAACCTCCATTACCCTCCAAACTCATAAACCTAAATCCTAGCCTCCTATTGAAGTTATTGACCTTCTTTTTAGTGTTTTGTGCCCTTGGAAAGGAGAAGAAGGAGCCTTTGAGGTAAGATCAACAAGCTACTCATCTCCACTCCTTGTGTGCATCTTCTGGATCAATTGTGAGTTCCTAAGATCCCATCTTAATGATATCTTTCTTATATATCTAGGCTATTTGTCATATTTTGGTTCGTAGTTGTGTTTCGGTTGGTTGGAAGAGATAAAGTTTGCAGCTTTATGACTTTCCTTGGTCTTTTGGTCATAATATCTTCTGGATCTAGAAGTTGATGCAATTTTGGTAGCTATGCTTGAGTTTTAGGTCACTTTTATCCATTTTGACATAGTTTAGAGAAGGACATACATGAGTCATGCACGTCCATAAAGTTGGGATTTTTATGGACCTTTTAGGTCCCAAGACTCATACTGGATAGTTTGGGGAAGAAGCTTTTCAGAATAAGGACTTAACCTATTAAGAATTATCAAAGTGCGAAGCCACGACGTGGCTGGTAGAAAGCCACGACATAGAGAAGTGAAAATTCACGACTGTACTATCTGGTATATGTAATGGCGTGGTGGTTGTGTTGATTGCTATTATGCTAGGAGACTACGACGTGGCCATGGGTTGGTCATGATGTGGAGGCTCGCTGAAGTTGACTTTTTGACTTGGTTGAATTTTGGTCATTTGGCTAATTTGAAAGTTGGTGGACTATGAGTTTACCTTGTATGGTTTATTAAGAGGTGTATAACACCTAATTTATTGATTGCATCTGCAAGGTGAGACTTCTTACTATACTATGCAGGTTGCTAGATTGTCTTTGTGACTCTTACATGAAAGAGTATGGTTGGATCACAACATCTGTATGAAACACTGTGGTTGGATCACAACACTTGTATGAAAGACCGTGGTTAGATCATAACACTTGTTTGTCTTTGTGACTTGCATGGAAGACCGTGGTTGGATTATGGCAGGAAGGTTACAGCTGGGTTATAATCTGGAAGTGACTGTAAGACTAAGGTTGGATCATAGCATTCACATAGGGTTGGAATACAACCTAGGGGTGGGCCTACTGTTTTATATGGTACGTGGTATTTTGGGGGAACTCACTAAGCTTTGTTCTTACAATTTTTTGGTTTAAACATTTTCAGGTACTTATAGTTCGAAAAGGAAGGGCCCGACTTGACTACACAACATCCCCTGATGATCTTTTCGTGCTGATTATTATAAATTTACTTTGATGTTTGAGATACATTTTACCATGACTGATTTTTGATCAAATATTGTGTGGATTTGATGGTTTGAAAATGAAAATTTTTACTAGTATAATTGGGATGTTACAATGTTTTTGTTTACATGTATGGGTGGAATAGTAGACACTTTTATCAACAATGGTAGAAGAACATATATATTTCATGGATAAAATTACCATAGTCTTGGTAGTATGTTTCCATAAGACGTTGCACAACAAAAATATGCTCACTTATACATATATGGCACTCCTAATGAGATCCAAATTTGGTTAAACTGTGTAACGTAAATAGTAGTTGCATTTACATGGTTTAGATATTCACACAATGTATTTTTATATAATAGTATTATTTCCTATGTAGGAAAAATTCATATGAATAAACATATGAGGAGATTAATATAGTTCTTGCTTCAAAACTGAAGGATATTTTGAATAACAATAATAAACTGGTAAAAATTTATAGGATGGTTCGAGATAGATTCTACAACAATAGGTTTGAATACATCAAGCTCAGGTTAGTGGATAAATGTGATACATATGGTAGGGTATACAATTTTCCGACTACATCTACGGTAGCCATATTGATTTTTGTGGATGTTGACACATTTGTTGAGAAAATTTATATTGTTGTTGAAACAAAAACTGTACGACTACAATACATTAATAAACTACACCGGTTATATATATCGTTACCATATCCATCGTCACGTACTTATAGAGATGATGGTTGTAGCCGTGGCATCGATCATAAAGGTGTGTCACTTTTAGATCAACAAAGCAAACAAGGTCGACAGTGAAAAAAAATTCTTTGTTTACAAAATACAAGATCATGAAAACGATGTTCGCTCCTTCTCTAAGAAAGCGTCTATTGCAACATTATCTTGTCGATGCGTATACTATAACTGATCGGGAAGGCTTACGTATATTCGACCACAAGTTCCTAACTGACGATGCAACTCGTATGAGAAACTCCATAAATCGTTAGACAAAGGGGAAATGAATTCTCCTTGAATAGGAAAAAGATTGACGTTGCCTTCCTCTTTTACACGAGGAATGCGATACATGATGCATAATTATCTTGATGCCATGGAATTATGAAAATGGTATTCTTATCTTGATTTCTTCATCACATTTATGTGGAACAAAAAATGGAAAGAAATAATGCATTATCAAAATGGGAAAAGATTTGAAACCTGAAAACCGACCATATATAACTACATGCATTTTTAAGCTAAAACTTGATGAGCTTATATTATGATTTGAAAAAAATGACTTTTTAGGCTTCTAGAAGAGAGTATATTTCCATATTTGGTTTTTTACTACTAGTCTAAAATCATTTCATAATATATTATTGTTTTAATGTACTTATGGATCATTATTTTGTAGTTGTGTACACGACTAAGTTCCAGAAACGAGGAATTCCACATGCTTATATTTGTCTTTTCCTTTATAAGGATGATAAACTACCAACTATAGATCACATAGACAATCATCTCAACTGAAATCCCAGGCAAGGAAACACAAATTGATTTGTTCCAACTTGTGTGTGAGTTTTATGGTTCATGATCCATGTGGTTTAGGAAACAAACACTCTTCATGTATGAAATCATGATGGTGTAGTAGAAATATCCAAAGAAAAATTATGAATACACCATAATAGATTTTTTTGAACGACAAACTAACCTACTCCTAAATACTACCTATTTCTCCTAGTGAGACTAGAACCCATGGTCTCTTATTTGAGAGAGTCACTCCTTACTGTTAGGCAAAAGGATCATTGGTATACCATAATAGATACCAATAGATATTCTGTCTACAAACGTATTAATGATGGCTAATGTATTCTGTAAAATGCAAGAAACATTGAGCATAGATGTGTTGTAGCTTACAACACTCACCTCTTCAAAAGATATCGAACACATATTAATGTAGAATGGTGTAACCAAGTAGGATTGATTAATATCTTTTAAGTATATCACAAAACGTCCGTCCAGATCATGTAACTCTTAAAAATTATCAAGGTCAGAAAAAAAAACAACAACATATTCCATGGAAGAAATTAACAAAGAAGAAATAAAATAATATTATGATTTAGATATGTATCTATATGTGAAGCAACATGAAAAATTTATAGTTTTGACGTACATTATAAAAATACCGTTGTTGAAAGATTGTATTTCATTTAGAAGGGAACAACCTATATTGTATGATTGTGAGGAAAATTTAAGCAATATACTTGTACAACCGATTGTTGATTGTTATATGTTCACATATTGGATTGAATGAAACCAAGAAGACCAAGAGGATCAGAAGTTACTTATGCAGAGCTTCCAATGAAATAGGTTTGAAATTCCATACAAAAGAGAAAGGAAAAAGAGGAAAAATGGTTTATGATACTCTATGCGCCACCAAAGAACATGGGAGTCATACTTTTTACATATACTATTGAACATCGAAACTAGAGTTGGATCTTAGAAAGAGTTATACTCAATAGACAACATTGATTTATATTCCTTTAAGGAAATTTTATATAAACTCAGATTGTTAGATGGTGACATGGAATATATTGAAGGGATCAAAGAAGTTAGCTTTTCGGGAACTAGTAATTGCCCTTCTGATGTCATACTGTCTTTTCACAACCTTCTAATGTAGAGACAATTAACATGGAAATTTCTATTTGAAGACATAAGTAACAATATATTAAATATACTTACCTACAAAGGTAAAACCATTTTGTATGTTGAACTTTATTAATATAGTGAATTCTTTCACGACTTAAGATACCTTATGCATTGATATTATATATTTGTTTGCACCTTTTTTTAGGAGTACATGTTTTAGATGATGTCATTGAAAATATTGCATTGATAGAAATGGAAAAATTATTAAGATAAATGGTAAAAACTTATGTAGATTCCATGAAATGTCATATCCAGTTGCTGATACTTCGTTGATAAATCAAAATAGGTTAAAACAAAAGCAGTTGGTATATGATTTAGCAAATTTGGCAAGGGAGAATGAAATGTTAATGACTAAGGGGTTGTTTTATTTTCCTTCTAACTGGGTCCGAAGCTAGGACACGGTCCTAACTTTTCGGTTCGTACTTTTGTTTTGGTTGTTTATCTTCTGATCCGGTCCTTACTTTGGACCGAGACCTTAACTTTCCTTTGGACCAAATCCTTAGAATCCTCACTTCAAAGCCATCGAACCCAGTCTGTTCTTTATAAAGCTTCTAATCAACCCCTCACTTAGACTGGATTCTTAGTCCACATGTTTGGTGTTCCAGTCAGTTTTTAACCCAATCAACTCCAACCCGGTTAGCAACTATCAAACGATCCTAAATTACTTTCAATAAAATATTTATCAATATTTTGACCATATACTTTTATTTAAGTACAACGTGAACATATGAGCACACAAGTAACTATTTTTAATAATGTCGAAATATAAAATGAAATTACCATTTTGTCAACATTTTAATGGCCTAATTTTTTTAATCCAACATGTATACAACCTTAAAATCTACAATAAAAGATGTCATAAATTTATTTTTTGAGAATTTTTTGATCACATAACCATTATTAAATCAGTTTGAGATTTATTTGATTTGATAAACACAATCAAATCAATTTAACAGTAATCACTTGAGATTTAAATATTTGAGAATAAGTCCCAATTTCAAATTATACAAGCTTCTATGTTATGCAAGCACTCAAATAAAAACAAGTAAACGATACACATAAATAACATGTTTCAGTCGATGAAAATTTTTATATTATTCAACTATTTCAAGTGATACATTGGAAACCTTAGCTACAAATACTTATATCGAAAACCCTAACAACTATTGGGCTAGACCTATATACAAAAACATTTGAAATAAATAAATAGGTCGACTTTGAATCTAACTATTCTCATCCTACACCAAACATTTATCCCTTTATTTTAGTCATTAATTTATAACCCGTGGAAACCATAGTTACAAAATTAAGTCATATTGATAGCAACAATTCATAATTATTAATGAATTATTTTAAATAAATAATTTTAAATAAATTATGAAATAAAAGATATACCAAAATTTTAAAATTAGTTATAACTTCAAATTTAATATCTAATCAAAAAAGTAAATGTTTCTATAAAAAGTTTAAAATCAATTTTTTAAAACTTTAACCTCATTAATTGTGATAGTGATTTTTGCTTAATATACCTCCTTGACACATGTCATAATACTAATATGAAGTTATATTAGAATGACACAACAAAATAAGATTAAAACTATTCTTTTATTAGTATAGAGATTGAGGTTTCATTATTTCAATCGGACCGGGTCATAAATCTATTTAGATAACAAATTCCAAGTCTACATTCTACCTTACGAAACGGTCGGCAAAAAAATGTAGATCAGATTTACAAAATGCGAGGAGAAGTTGATTCATCAAGTCTAAATGAATTATGAATATAATTTTCCCCATTTGTTTTTAAGTTGTAGGCTGTTATTTCATTAATGAAAACCCCTTTTTTATTTGTAGTTTTATATAGTATTTTAAAGGAATCTATCTTATAATATGATTATTGATGAGATTAAAATATTCTTTTAATCTTGTTGCACATGGATAGAAGTAGAACCTTCTCCCCGAACACATTTACAATGACAAAGTGGTGAGTTCGTTATCATTTAATATTGAAGATGCAAAATTCTAATATTTGTTTATTTATTTATTTATTTTGAAATAGTTATAACCCAAAAATGCCAGAGAAAGTACACTTACCCAATTGGCAAATATATGATGTGTAACAAACATGGTCCCATTAATCCCTTCAAATCTAAGATGTTCTAAGCTGAGATAACGAGGAAACTAATGTCCCCAAAGTCTAAAACCCAAAAGTTTACTATTTATAGGCTAACTGTATTTTATTATATATAATAATTTTCTCAAAGGTATTATGCAGCACTATAACTCATAAGCTACACTTTAATACTTATAAAAAAGACTAGACTATTTCCTTAAATGAAAAAATTACCTCTCATTTAAAGATAATCCATATAAGAATAGTCCATGTAGCCTAAAAAAATAACTAAGTTAGAGTTTAAACATTATATTTCATTCTTATCTATAAATTTGGTTTTTGTTGTGCAAATGGTTTCTGACCATTGTTATACACAAGTGAATTTAAGAATGAATTTATGGCATGTTTAACAAAATAGCTGGTACCTGGAAGTAGAAAATTGGTAACTCGTAGCTGAAAGCTAAAAGATGTAATTTTTGTTTATGTATAAGTGTTTGATAAAATAGCTGTAAGCTTTTAAAAATATCAAATTACATAAAATACAAAAATATAAAACTTAAAAACCTACTTCTAGTAATTTTTAGATTCATGGTTGCTTTTTTTTTTTTTTTTTTTTTTTTTTTTTTTTTTAATTTTAATTAATGTATTTGAAAAAAAAAACAAAATCTTTAAAATTGTAATTCTGAAAGAAACTTCTGCTTTAATTCATTTTTTTTCTTAAAAGCACGCCGCCAAATACACCATTAGTCAAGTTCATATATCAAAGATCATAAATTGTTGAAATAACCGGGTACAATAACAATTTAAAGTGTAAGTATTTAGTTGAAGTTAGTGTTGAGTTTGTAGGAATTTATTTTATGTCGCTTTTAAAAATGTCGGTTAACGTCAATAAAAACTTTGGAATCCATTAGACCCTTAATTTCTTTTGGAAGTAAAGCGGAACCGGAGGGTTTGAGGAGTAGCCTAGCTACCCCATAAAATTTTCCGGCACAAGGTAAATTTTTAAAAAGCTTTTCAAGGTTCTACTTCCAAAATCAAAGTGTGCTTACCTTTACACTTTTCTTGGTTTCACTAGTGTTTACGAGGGAAAGATATTGAAAGGAAGATAACTTGGGCCGTTATGGCTTCAAAAGAAAAATGGGGGATTGGTATGGGAAGTTTATCTACCTTTAATGATGCATTATTACAAAATGACCGATTTGTGAATAATAAAAATGCTTTATGGTTTCAGTTCATATTAGAGATTCATGGATAATCAAGTAACATATATTCTTTAAATGTTTTCTCATACAAATTATTACAGTACTTATAAAAGATTTATAGTTTATAACCATAATTATTAAATATTCAAAACTATTTATTACGATTTTAGCCGGACGTCCAAACATCAACTTAATATTGGAAATAGGAGATGGTACAACGACGATTAAACCCAGAATTAATCTTATAAATAAATAAATATTGCACAAATATACAACAATTAATTAAATTACAGAATGGACGAATATTTCAAACTAAAGTTAAAACAAAATATTTATAGTTGAGGATGGGGTGCCTCAGCCTCCGGCCACGGCCAGAAAGCTGGTTGCTCCTCCATAACATTAAGCATGTTGCAGAACCCTTCATCTCCGGTAACCACCGTCTGATTCAGTGGCTGGCGGAGGAGATACGGCCTCCCTAGACCTCCTATCATAGCTGCACCGGTGGGAAGATTGTTTGAGATCTGTGTGTAAAATAGGGTGGTGTTGTCTTCTGATTCACTTCCATTGCTCCACGACCCTTCTGTTTCTTTGTTTAAATTCAACCCATTTGGTTCTTGACCCTTTATAGCCATTAACTGAAACCACAAAACATCTTTAAGTCAACGTAGTAGAGGTGCAAACATATATATAGGTGTTAGAACAAAAGAGATTTCTTGAGCTTGGAATTCTTTAAAAAAATTTCACCTGTGCATGAAGCTTCTGATTTTTGTTCTTGAGAGAGTCATTATCAGCTCTAATGGAGTCGACTTGTTTCTTCAACACATTATAATCTCTTTCTAATTGTTTGGTCTTCCATCGAGCCCTTCTGTTTTGAAACCATATAGCCACTTGTCTTGGCTGCAACCCTAAGGCTCGAGCCAGTTGCCTTTTTCTGTCGGGTTCAAGCTTGTTTCCAAGCTCAAAGCTTTTCTCCAGAGCCTTGACCTGTTCGAGATTCAGCCTCCTTTTCTTTTCACCGAGCTGAGAACCCTCATCCTCCGACGTCTCGCCGTCGCAGCCACCTGTCGTTTCTTCAAAAACTTCTCTCCCGGAATATGACATCGATCTTCTCATCAGTGGATCGCCACCTGCAAATTTACTCAGTTATGGTTGATAATAATTATTAAACGTACTTCTGTGTATAAGAGAGATGGAGGGGGACCTTGGAAGTGATCTTCATAGCCAAAGAACATGGGTTCAGGTGGAAGGAAGGACATGGAAATAGAAAATTTTGTTGTTTTTCTGAAATTGTAGAAAAATTGGAAAGTGATTGTGGCAAATTGCTGTGTACTCGTCTGTTTGAGTGTGAGTATTGATGTGAGAGGTTGTTCTTATGCTGGATGGAAGTGGGTGGAAAAAGAACACTAAACAAACAGCGATAACCTGTTGGAAGCCTACAAGAGAGGGAATGCTTTGCCCACACTTTATTTTTATTATTATTATTATTATTATTATATGTGTTTAAAAAGTATATGTATAATTGATTTAAGAGTAAATTACATGGATGATCCTTGTCGTGTGGGGTAATCTTGGTGTTTTGTCTCTAACATATATTTTTTTTTTTAACTCGAACAAATTCTATTATATGTTTTTATTGCACACTTGGTCCCTACCAGATGTAAAATGACTACTTTGCCCTTTGTAATATTTTCCTATTATTTTTTATTAATGATGTCATTATTATTAAAGAAAATTAATAAGTAAATACGAGGGACCCACCCTTCTATCTTTCTCTCCTATCAAACCAAGTGTGATCTCCATCAACACTCACCCAATGTTCTTTTTAAAAGTTTCACCTCTACCCTGCCACCTTTGTCCGTCGTCCCCAAGTCCTTACCTCTGAATGCAAAATTAAAACCCTAGTTGAAATCAGTAATTGTGTTTCCCTCCATCACTTCTCATAGCAACCCCACCTCTAATACCAGTTCTACCTTAGATATCGGTGTTTTCGTTCTACCTCTGATATCCTCCTTCTTTCCTCTTATATACAAGAAATCAATCAATCAAGCTACCACGACTTCGGTCACACGTAGTTTAGAAACAATTTCAAAGCTGGAAATCAAAATCAAACCTAAGGAACCAATTTAAGAAACAAAACCAAAAACCATAAGCGGGTTTTCAGAAAGGACAACCGATCACTGTATCATCCGGATTAAAAAAAACGATTTCTAAAACACACAAACTTCGTCGATTTCTATGACATACTGATTTTAGATGTAGATTTCAAACCTGATGGAGGAGGGGCAGTTCTGTTTCACGCCTGGGATAGAGAACGACATATATGGATGGTGGGGAGGGCCATGGAGAACTGATGAACGGCGAACACTAAACCGTTGGTAGGTGATTCAAGTAAACTGTCGACAACCATGACGATTGGACCACTCATTTGCATGTATCCCTCACACTCATTCTCTCTCTATCTCTCTCTCTCTCTCATATCTGCCATAAGTGTTATTGGAAAAGTTGATTATGGTTTAGAACTCTTATAAGTCATGATGAATAAATTGTGTTTCTGTAACATCTTGATTTCCAGGTCTTTTCAATTTGACCCTTGGTTTTTGATTGATTTAAAAAACTAGTCCTTATTGGCAATTTCGTAATTTCTGGCAAACCCTAAATTTTAGGGCTTGGACCCTATTTAAGCATCATTATAGCCCCATACCCCTCCTTAACTCCAACCTCCATTCTTCCTTGATCTACTTTTGAAACCCTGTGTGTGTGTCTGTGTGTGCATTTTGAAGCTTGGAGTGTCTTTGTGGTGATGTTTTGCTACTTTTGGTGGTGAAGGAAGATATTTGAAGTTGTAGTGTTTCACTCAAGGCCTTGGATCCATCAACTACACTCCCTTGTGCACCTTCTAGAGGTATAAAGTTCCAACCTTGATGAATATTTCTTTTAGATCTAATTTTAGCTTAACCTTGGCACCTTTTTGTCCCAAATCTTGATCCTTGTGAATATGACGTACTCCAAGGCGTTTGTGTTGTCCTCTAAGATTTTGTAGGGTATGTAAAGTCATAATAATATGATTTTCAACATTATTTTTTCCCATGCATGATTTAGGTTGTCTTAATGGGTCAAGAGGAAAGGGTTTTTGATGTTACAGTCTGATTACCATACAAAACCATAAAGTTGGAAATTTTATGGTTAAGAACACCTTTTAGCGTCTAAATCTGGATTTTGGACGAAAGTGTGTAAAGATTAAGCACTTAATGGGTTGAGCTGGTAGTAGCCCCGTGTGTTGGGTGTACCAAAGGGAATGTTGCACGTATGTGGTCAGCCCTTTGTAGCTTGGTCAAACACTCAGTATGCCCCACATACGTGTTGAGTATGCCCAACGTACTCCCCAAGTTGACCTGGTTGACTTTTACCTGGATTTTAACCAAGGTTTGACGTAGGGGTATTTTAGGTATTTTGATATATATTATGATTTTTGCTTACTGTATTTGTAAAGGTGACTGGTAGAGTTGATTTCAGAGCAGCGTGCTATTTCCAATTTCTCTTCTATTCGTGAGGTGAGTTTTCTCACTGTATCCATGCGTCGAAGGCACCAATGTTGACCCATTATTCATTTGTATAGAATGCTAGTTGCTATGTGATGTATACTTGTTTGTATGAGCGGGTTGAAATACACCCCAAGACGGGCCCTACTATGGGGTGCATGGTAGAAATATACCCCAGGACTGGGCCCATATTTATTTATTGGATTGATATATACCCTAGGACAAGGCTCATATTCATATGTATGTTTGATATGTGGTACTTTGGGGAACTCACTATGCTTTGTGCTTAAAATTTATGTTTATGGTTTCAGGTTCTCACGATTGGAAAAGGAAGGGCCCGACATGATGGCACAACATCCTCCCCTCACGATTTCCGTAATTTGAATAATTGTACTATGGTGTTTTGAATATTATGAGTTGGTGTTGGATTTTGAAACAATTGATGAATGATTTGATAGACTTCCAATGAAAAATTTTATTACTGTTTTGGGCTGTTAGAAGTTGGTATCAGAGTCTCGGTTTTAGAGATCCAGACATAATTTCGGGTGTGTTAGAACACAAACTGAGGAAATGATAATCATTTTAAAGAAAAATGAAATTGAAATTCTAAAAAGATTTTTACTAAGGAAAAAAGGGTGCGATTCATGCAATCAGCCGAGTTCAAGTAAGTGGTTCCCAAGATTACCCATACCTATGTATTATGACAAGTATGCTTGATATGAGAATTGCATGCTAGATTAGGGCTAAGGATATTTTCAGGAATCATATGATATAATTACCTTATTTGAGTGATGCCTTATAGCCTTGGAGGATTGAATGTCATGTATTACTTGGAATTGATATCGACTCAGTTAATTGCTAAGTGTATGCTTTCAAATTTGTATACAGTTAGGATTATATATCCCTAGAATGATAGATTTGGCCTCATTTCTTGTTCCTTGTTTGGTTATGGACTTAGGGTAGAATCATCATTTGACAGTCTATGTGATCCTATTTTGTGTTTAACTTGCATGCATAAGGCAACCATTGGTGTTGATTGAGGTTCTTAATATTGCGAGTAGTGGGAGTTGCGACTTCCTAGGAGAGCCTAAGATATGTATGATGTTTAGCATATGGTTGGTATTGGTTTTAGTGTGGTGACTTAGAGGAATCAAGGCTGCTCTCTAGGAAGGTACAGGTAAGTGTGAAAGGTAGTAGATCTAGAAACTCTAAGGAGGCCTATATAGTGAGCTTTTTGTCGAGTGTATATTAATTATTTACATGTTTGTGTTTTAGTATGGTGATGACTACGCGATGAGATTTTGGCTCTGGTTCTGGTTCAAGTTCTAGCTCAGGCATGAAACCAATTAATGAGAGGCTGTACGAGTTCATTGTGGATGAGGTTACTCACAATATCTTGGATGCTACTCCTGTGATGTTCAGTACTATCAAGGAGGGGATTATGGAGTTGATGGATGAGATGCTCAAGTCTTTTCGGGTTGAGATTTTTGCGGGTCAGATAGGAGCTAGAACTCCATCATTCCGGGAGTTCAAGGCCTATGGAGCTCCTGGTTTCTTTAGGGCTAAGGAACCTTTAACTAGCCGAAACTGGATCGATGACGTAGAGAATGATTAACAAATGAGTTTTTTCCCTGAGGTGGGAAATGTGGGATTTGCATCCTCCCTGTTGAGGCAGCAAGCATGAGACTGGTGGGAAGAGGTTAGCCGAGCTGTAGGGTCAGCGGCAATAGCAGTCATGACCTGTGCGGATTTTGTTTTGAGGTTCCATAAGGAGTTTGCACCAGCTATTTGAGGTGCAACAGCTAGTGATGGAGTTCCAGGACTTTCAACAGACTACTGAGACTATAGCGAAGATTACTGCCAAATTCAGGAGAGGGATTTATTGGTCCTGCAGTAAGCTGCAGATGAGGAGATGAAGAAGACGAGGTATCGTGACATGCTGAGAGATGATATTAGAGAGTTTATGAGCTTCTTGGGGGTGGAATAACCTGAATGATATGATCAAGAAGGCCCGTGATCAGGAGATTGAGATGGAGCTTCGGACAATGTGCAAGCCAGAGCAAGTGCAGACAGCAGTGAGCCAGGATAAGAGGCCCAAGAACTTCGATTCCTGTAACAGAGGCCAGCAGGGCCAAGGTCGTTATGGCAAGCCGCACAATGGGGCTTGTCGAGCGACGGGTTCAGGATGTTTCAAATGTGGTCAGCCAAGCCACATGAGTAGGGACTGCCCCAGGGGTGCTCTAATTTGCTTCCATTGTAATCAGACTGGCCATACAAAGGTTGATTTTCTGAGATTGTCAGGAGGAACAGTGGTGGCGCCTACGCCAGCCACCTTGAGGATTACTGATAGCCGCCTGGATAAGGCAGAGACACCTGTGGTGAAAAGCAGGGCATTTCAGTTGACCACCGATGAGGCCCGTACAACACCGAATGTGGTTTTGGGTATGTTCTCATTTCTATCTTTTATTTCTATCCTTATTTATGATTATGATTATATATGATCTTGTATAAAGACCTCTTTAGCCAATGGTATGATTGCTCATGTCCAGTTTGATTCGGGTGTTTCCGGATCCTTTGTATCTCTTACGCTTAGCAAGAAGTTTTATGATGTTCCCGGGATTCTAGATTTTCCAGTGGAGGTTGAGATTGTGAATGACCGTACCGTGAGTACTTTG
This sequence comes from Lactuca sativa, assembly GCF_002870075.4. Lineage (NCBI taxonomy): Eukaryota > Viridiplantae > Streptophyta > Magnoliopsida > Asterales > Asteraceae > Lactuca > Lactuca sativa. Next base: position 398,428,971 of record NC_056626.2, on the reverse strand, counting down.
AGGGTTCATCGTGGGTGTGTCTTGAATCTATTTAGTGAGAGATACTCTATTGATTTAGTTTCGATTCCTTTGAGAGGATCAAAGGTTATCTTTGAGATGGATTGGTTGGATCCCAATGGGGACATGATTGAATGTGAGCGACAGATAGTGAAAGTTTGAACCCCAAGTGGCAGAGAACTGGTTATTCCTGACGAAGGAGCTTTGCATGGGCCGACTCTCTAATCAGCTACGAGGGATAAGAGATATGTTCAACAAGGTTTTTCTAGGTTCCTAGCTTATGTTGCGGATACTCGAGTTGAGGGCACAATGGAGTTAAGTGGGGTGCCCATTGTTCGGGATTTCCCCGATGTGTTTCCTAAGGATTTTCTAGGAGTGCCTCCTAAGATGGAGGTTGATTTTCGAATTGATCTGGTTCTTGTTGCGTCACTGATAGACAAGGCACTGTATCACTTGGCACCACTAGAGATGCAGGAGTTATCTACGCAGCTCCAGGAGCTGCTAGATAAAGGATTTATTTGGCCGATTAGCTCTTGTTGGGAAGCACCAATCCTGTTTGTGAAGAAGAAGGACGATTTACATAGGATGTCCATTGACTACTGGGAGTTGAATAAGTTAACAGTGAAGAACCGTTACTCACTCTTGAGGATTTATGATTTATTTGATCAGATTCAGGGTGAATCTTGGTTTTCCAAGATTGATTTGCGATCAGGTTACCACCACATGAGGGTTAGATATGATAATGTGCAGAAGACAACCTTAAGGACTCGTTATGGTCATTACGAGTTTGTGGTGATACCTTTCAGGCTCACCAATGCACCAAAAACATTCATTAATCTCATGAAGAAGGTTTGTAGGTCGATGCTGGATCGGTTAGTGATAATATTTATAGATGATATTATGGTCTACTCTAATACGAAGGAGTAGCATAAAGAGAATTTATTCAAGGTGTTGGAGACCCTTAGGAGGGAGAGGCTTTATGCCACATTCTCCAAATACGAGTTATTGTTTCAAGAGGTGCAGTTGTTAGGGCATATCTTCAACAAAAGGGGTATATTGGTCGACCCATCCAAGATCAAGGCCATGATGTAATGGGAGGTTCCGACGAACCCATCTAAGATTTGGAGCTTGCTAGGCCTCGTAGGGTATTATCGGAGATTTATCCATGATTTCTCTAAGATTGCAGTGCCTTTGAATCGCTTGACAAATAAGAATGTGGTTTTTTGGTGGGGGCCTAATCATCAGTTGGCATTTGAGATTCTAAAGAAGAGGTTGTGTGAAGCCCCGATTCTTGCGCTTCCCAAGGGTTTGGATGATTTTATGGTTTATTGTGATGCCACTATTTCGGGTTTGGGAGTTGTCCTAATGCAGATGGGTCATGTGATTACTTACGCTTTGAGGCAGCTGAAGCTTCATGAGGCGGATTATCTTACACATGACTTGGAGTTGGGGGCTGTGGTTTTTGCCCGCAAATTTGGAGACACTATATGCATGGGGTTAGGTGTACGATTTATACCGATCACAAGAGTTTAAGGTACCTGACAGATAAGCCGAATTTAAATATGCGTCAGCAGAGATGGTTGGATGTGGTGAAGGATTATGATTATCCGATCTTGTACAACCCCAGGAAGGCTAATGTGGTGGTTGATTCTTTGAGCCGTAAGGCCGTGAGTTCTCCTATCAGGGATATTTGTTTGATGATGGTTGTTACTTTTACTTTGTTCGATTTGATCAGAAAGGTGTAACATCCCGAAATATCAAGAGTAGAGTTGAAGGGCTAAAAGAGTAATTTGGGAAAGAGTGACTCGGCGAGTCCATGGATGGACTCGGCGAGTAGAGTCGCGATTTGGTCGCGTGTTAAGTAGCCGACTCGGCGAGTCAATGAGATGGACTCGGCGAGTAGGCGCTGAGTGGAGAAAACCCTAATTCTTGGGGTTGAGCCCTATATAAAGAACATTATGTTTCATTGTCAGCCTCTTTATCACCCCTTGAGTCCCAGAAACCCTAATTTCGTGGAGAAACCCCATTGTTGAGTAAATTGGAGCCTGGAGAGGTGGTTGTTGAAGAGATCTTAGAGAAGAAGAGGCTTGGAGCAAGGGGATTTGCTTGGAATTGAGTTTCATTGCAGATTGGGGGCGTTCCTTTGAGGTAACATCTCGTTTTTGAGCTGCTATTTCTTAGATGCATCATTTTGGGAATGTTAGAGACCATGTCCTTGGATGTATTGGAGTTTAGAGGTCAGATCTGAGGTTGCTACCTCAGATCTGGAATGGAGAGGGGTTGGAATGCATGAAAGTCCCTGTTTGTGAGTGGTTAATGGAGCTATGTTGTCCCAAACCCAAACCCTAGAGTGAAAATGCATAGATCTCTTTGGATTCACGTAAAGATTGCCACTTTACGTGATAGATGAGTGGTAGGAGGCTAGATCTATGTTTTGGATCAAATGCATGGTCTGGAGTGCTTTTGTTTGGATTCAGACCGGTGATACTCGACGATTCACATGGGTGGACTCGACGAGTTGGTTGATGATGAGCTGGAACTCGACGAGTTGGAAGAACAACTCGGTGAGTTGGATGAAGATGGCCTGGAACTCGACGAGTTGTATGAACAACTTGGCGAGTAGGTTGAAGATAGCCTTAGACTCGGCGAGTCTGTTCTTGGACTCGGCGAGTCTTGTCGAAGAGTCCCAATATTTCTGGTTGAGTCGAGTATCGGCGAGTCAAAGGATGACTCGGTGAGTTGTGTGCGAGTGGACTCAGAGTTGAGGGACTCGGCGAGTCTCGGGGTGACTCGGTGAGTTGAGTCGCGGATTGGGGAAGTTCTGAGCATGGGGACTCGACGAGTCGACGGGTCGACTCGGCGAGCAGGGTCAACCAGGAGGGTTGACTTTGACCGAAGACTTTGACTTTGACCAAGAGTTGACCGTTGACTTTTAGGGCTTGGTCAGCGATGTGGCCTTTGGGCCAAGAGAGGGGTAAAATAGTCTTTTACCCTTAAGAGGGTGCCATGAGAGGATTGATTCTAGTCTCGAGAGTTATATTCATGAGAGCATATGCCTTACGTGTTAGGCGGTGGCGAGTCGAGATTCAAGTGTGGGGATATCTGCTTTCTTCTTGCCAGGTGAGTCTTCTCACTATACTTTACCTTGAGTAGGTAAACAGAGTTATGTGACAGAGTATTTGTATGCTATGTATGATATGTGTTGTACTGCATTATTTCTATGTGATTTATGCTGTGCATGTTTCCAGAGTTGGAACCGGAGGGTTCCTAGAGTTAGAACCGGAAGGTTCCCAGAGTTAGAACCTGAGGGTTCACAGAGCTTGGGTGCACGGACCCATAGAGTTATTGCCTCGAGTGGCTAATATGTGTTTATGTGGTATTTTGGGGAACTCACTAAGCTTCGTGCTTACAGTGTTTTGTTTATGTATGTGTTTCAAGTTTCTTTCAAGATCACGGGATGACATCGGCTTGATTGTACACACCAGAGAAAGAGTCATGTTTTGAGGATCCTGGTTTTCTATACAAGTAAAATGGAGTCTTGTTTTGTAATTCGGTGATGAATGAGATTTTAAACAAGTGTTTCTAAGAATTAAATGATTATTTTTTAAATGAAAAATTTGTTTGAAATTTTCGGTGCTACAAAAGGATCATGGGAGGGATTGAAAAAGGAGAATTGGAAGGCTGAGCGAATCAGAGGGAAAATTCCCTTATGTGTCAGACATAGTCGGGTGTTGTTGACTAATTGTGGTAGAGTATGGGTTCCGACAAATGGTGGAGTGAGATAGATAGTTCTAGAGGAATCACATAAGTTAAAGTTTTTGATCCATCCGGGCACCACAAATATGTCTAGGGATCCGAAGTTGAGTTATTGGTGGCTGTGTATGAAAAGGGAAACAACATGTTTTGTTGACCGGTGCCTGATTTGCAGGAAAGTCAAGGCCAAACATTAGAAACCCCACAGAAAGATGCAGCCATTACCCATTTCCATGTGCAAGTGGGAAGAGATTACGATGGATTTCATCACAAAGCTACCTAGGACGACACGCATAGTTGATTTTATCTGGGTCATTGTTGATAGATTAACCAAGACTGCACATTTCGTATCGATTGCATAGAGTATATCTGCTGAGATGTTAGCTGACATATACATTTCAGAGGTGGTAGTACGACATGGGGTGAAAGTTTTAGTGGTTTCGGACCGGGATGTTCTTTTCAGCTGCATTTTAGTACATCATAGCACCCCTAGACCGAAGGCTAGAGCGAGCGAATGATTCAGACGCTCAGAGATAGGCTCAAGGCCTGTGTATTAGATTTTGGAGGGAGTTGGGATACTTAACTTCCATTGGCCGAGTTCTCCTACAATAACATTTATCATGCCAGTACCGACCGACCGCCTTTTGAGATGTTATATGCGAGGAGGTGCATGACCCCGGTTTGTTGGGGGGAGGTCGGGCATCGGGTCATGGGGAGTACTGAGATGGTACTCAAGAGCACCAAGTTGATTCAACAGGTGCGCGACAGGTTGTGAGTCTTGTAAATTAGGAAGAAGAGTTATGCAGATAAGCGACATTCAGACCTCAAATTTCAGGTGGGAGATTTGGTGCTCCAGAAGGTGTTACCTTGGAAAGTTGTCATACAATTTTGGAAGCGAGGCAAGCTGGGCCCCAAATTCATTGGTCCCTTCACGATTTCCACCCGAGTAGGAATAGTTTCACATCGACTAGATTTTCCTAATGAGCTTAGCAAGATCCACAACACCTTCATGTTTCTCAACTTCGGAAGCGTGTGGCAGATGAGTCCACGGTTGTTCGCTTGGATGATAGTCAGGTTGATGATCGCATGAATTATATGGCGAGACCAGTGGAGATCTTGGATACGAAGATGAAGGCCCTGCACAACAAAGAAGTGTCTCTGGTCAAGGTTTAGTGGCAACATCGGAGGGGTTCCAAATGGATGTGGGAGCTCGAGGCGGATATACGTGAGCTCTACCCTAATTTATTCGCGAGAACATACTTATTGGACGAAGTCTAGTTCAAGTAGGGGAGAGTTGTAACATCTTGATTTCCAGGTATTTCCTTTTTGACCCTTGGTTGGTGATGGATTTGAAAAGTTAGTACCTAATGTCAAATTTTAATTTTCGGGCATGGTTTGCGTATGTTGGGCATACGTTTCGTACGTTGGGTGTACGTGGCCAGGGTGCAAACCCTAAATTTTAGGGTTTGGACCCTATTTAACCATCATTATAGCCCCATATCCTTCCTTAACTCTGTCCTCCATTCCTTCTTGACCTCATTACGAAACCCTAAAGTGTGTATGTGTGTGTGTATTTTGAAGATTGAAGAGTCTTTTTGGTGCCATTTTGGTACTCTTGGTGGTGAAGTAAGAACCTAGAAGTTGTGGTGTTTCGCTCAAGCCCTTGGATCCACATCTACATTCCCTTGTTCACCTTCTGGAGGTATAAAACTTCAACCTTGATGAGTATTTCATATACATCTAGTTTTAGCTTAAAGTTGGCCCTTGTTGTCCCAAATCTTCATCCTTGTGAGTATGGAATACTCCAAGACGTTTGAGTTGTCCTTTCAAATGTAAATGTGGACATTAGTTTCTTTTTATGCATGAGCTAGTTTGTCTTAATGGGTTAAGAAGCTAGGTTTTTTGATGTTAAGGACTTAATAGCCATGCAAAGCCATAAAGTCAAAAACTTTATGGTTAAGAACACCTTTTAGGGTCTAGATCTGGATTTTAGACGGAAGTGCTTAAGGATTAAGCACTTAATGGGTTGAGTTGGTGGCAGCTACAAACGCTGGGCGTACCAAAGGGTACACCATGTGTACGTGGTCAACCCTTCGATGTTTGGTCAAGCAGGCAGTACGCCTTACGTACGTGTTGAGTACGCTCATCATACGCACCGAGTTGACCCCGTTGGCTCGGTTAACTTTGACCTAGATTTTGACCAAGGTTTGACTTAGGGGTATTTTGGGTATATGGATTTATATTCTGAGATTTGTTTACTGTATTTATAAAGGTGACTAGTAGAGATGAGTTCGATGCAACGTGGTATTTCCGTATACAATCCCTTAAATCATGGTATTCACATGTATAGATTAGTATATAATCTACATTAGGGTAATCCTAATGTAGAGAGTTCGACTTGGTGTCATAATCGTCTTAGTGACCGTTTTCATGATAACCTTTTTTGGTGAAAACAAACCCTTCCTTGGTGAAAGACAATTTGGTGAAGCTCTTCATGTTCTTTACTAGTCTGTTCTTTATTTTGATCAGTTATTTTGTTTTTGTTTATTATACTTGAAATGTATCCAATCTATACAAACCTGCATAGTTCAAAACAACCTACAGGTTGTGAGCCCGCCAACGTTCAACTGGACTGTCTAGAGTATTCTGTGGTCATCATTATTACACCACTAGACAACTAGATCATCTACAAAGTGATGGCTTGCCATCTTATCATCATCTCATCTAATCTATTTTATCATTATTATCCCTTTTCGACCCAATATATTATAAGCATAAAAAATATATATACGATTAAATCAATTAAAATCATGTTATAATATTTTTGATTTAACAAAAGTATCAAGAAGTACAGATAATAGACACATATAGCATATAATCTTCTAGATACTTCATATCTATGTGCAATTCGAAGTTACTATGCACTCACTTGTTAAAGTGATGATACGAAATTCACGCAACACTTTGCTTCTAACACTTGACCTTTCATTCGACGTAACCTAATATCATTATTACTAAGTCTTATTCTAACGTTTCTAATGATAGCCTAGACCTATCAATCATTCCAATAAATATCAATATGTCTATCAAATAAGTACCAGCTAGGCAGGACAGTTGGGAGTCAGGACCATTTAAGCATATAGCCTTTTTGAAATCCAACAACCAAGCCAACATGACCATTTTAGTCACCTCTCTCATTTGTAGATCAATTGGTATTATACCTGGGAATTACTGATAGTTCTTATTTATAGGTTCATAACAACGACTTATAACTATAAATATAAGTTACACTTAAAGAACTAGAGTGTACCTTAATTTACCGAGGTTTCTCCTAACCAAAGTTCTAAAATCGACCTCATAGGGTTCCCACACTAAAACTAAAGTGAAAGTGGTTGAGGTAGAGGAAAAGTCGAGATAATTGCTTGTAGGCGTGTGAGGATGAAATCTTTTACGTAGGTGGGTATTTATAGCAAAAAAAGATATGTGTACCATGCACCATACAGGCACGCTATTAATAATGGTGATGTGGCTCCTCAGGGTTGCTGAGATGTGTTCAAAGAAGGGTGGAGCTATGTGGCGGCTGCTGGAACACCATATGTACCACGCACGCGCTCGTACCGATTTACATATTTTCAAAATTGGATAAATTATTCATATGAGCTCCATTTTTTTGACATTATTTATATCCACGCATAGCTATCGATGGGATCTACAACTTTTGTTTAGACTCCATCAGCTAATTTTGACTTTATTTATTTAACAAAGGCTTAGATTGTTAAAGCCCATGTAAAAAGAATAACTTTCTCATCTGGCATCCGTTTTCGACTGTGTTTATATCGTTAAAATCCTATTAACGAGATGTTCAATTCTCCTTTAGGTTGTTTCGGCTAACAATCAACTGATTATAATTTCGATTTTTGTGACCACACTGTTGCACTGAAACTTCAAAAAATCATAACTTCCTCTCACAAAGTTAGATTTGGATGTTCTCTATATGTACACTCTCGGTTTAGAGACTATTATGACTTTTGTTTAGATCACTATGTCTAAAAAGTAATTGGTCAAAATTTCACTTTTTATGATACACAGAGCCTTGCCGGTTTAATCGCGAAACTTCGAAGAAGCATAACTTCTTCATAGGAAATCAGATTTCAACATTCCTTATATCTCCTCATCTCGACTACTTCAACTTTCATCAAGCGTACTCTTCCTAATTATTATTCTATGTTAATGCGAATTTTATTTGTATTTTTATTATATAATTATAAATACATATACTACATATAACTACACATAGAACACATAATACTCAAATAATTTTCTTTATTTACTTCAAAAATATTACAATTTTTGACTCTAACTACTACATCATCTTATTTATGCCTAGATAGAAATGCAGGTGTTACAATTCTCCCCCATTTAGGATCATCTTGTCCCAGTGGTACTTATAAGCTTAAATTATATTTTATAGCCAAATAGAAGCATTTTCGAAGAGAGGGACTAAAGTTGACAAAACATGGAACTTTGGAGGCTTGAAGGAAAGAAGAATAAAAAAACTCAAAAAAACACATACTCACGACGTGAGGAATTGAAGACTCACGATGTGAGTGGAGTATTCTAGAGGATATGCACCAGATGAAAGAAGAGTCCTTGTCGAATATGTTAATCACGCATTCACGACGTGAGGCTTATTGGCTCACGACGTGAGATTGGAAAAATCGGAAATTATATAAACCCCCTTCCATTACGACTTGAGGGACTTTTTAGCTGATTGAAGAAGTTCCTAGAGACGATTTTAGAGAAGGAGAAGTTCTGGAATTGGCTTTCGACACTAAAGGAGAAGAGTAGCTCTTGTGTTAGATTTGGTACTTTTCAATATGCTTATGAATATGAATTTTGTTAGTTTGATTGCTAGGATGTCCAGCTAAATCTAGCTACTTCTGTTAGCTAGATGAAGTTGGAACTCATGGATTTGATATTTTAGATTTGATTTACTAGTTGGTTATGACTTGTGTTGATTGATTTTTACCTAGCATGTTTGATTTAGTACTCGGTTGCTTTCAATTCTTGTTATGTGCACCTTAGTGATTATTAATATGCATAAATTAGAATACTTGGTAATTTAGTGAGCATTAAATTATTAGAGCTAGGATCAAACCAATTTTAGTTAAGCAGTTGAATCATTAAATTAGGCTATGCTAGAGAATACAAATTATGAATATAATTGTGTTTTGCAAATCAATCGTATATAGCTCCAATCCATTACGTAATTAATTCTGTGTTAACTAATGTGTGTGCATACATTGATCTACATGAATTAATTGTATATTAGTAAATTTGGAATTGAATTTCTAATACTTTATTAATTGGTAACCAACAGTAATGATCATATCTAATTTATAAACCATTGAGGGAAAGCGGATTCGAACTAATAGAAGTGTTTGTTTATAATTGAATTTGAGTTAAGAGTTAAGTTTTTCTAATCTTGCAAAATCAGATAAAACCCCCAACTTTGTTAGAAAATTAGGTTAATTTAATAGTAGATAGGTTAACTAGTCGAAAACCGTTCCTTGTGATCGACACACAACTTACCTAACTATTCTATAATTTGACTAGGTACACTGCCTATGTGCAATTTAGTTAGTTAAGTTTGTTAGGTTATAAATATAAAATTAGGTGTAGCTATTTGTACGCATCAAGTTTTTGGTGCCGTTGCCAGAGAACGACTTATTTGATTGTGTATTTATTTGGTTTAGGTTGATCGATCCTTTTTGTGGGATAAAACCTGCAAAAAGTTACTTTTCCAGCTTAGTTTTTTTACAGTACTATATTCACGATGTGAGTTCGGTATTTTCTCGTTTTTTTCATTTTTCTTTTCTATTTGTTTTTCTGCGACAACACGAGTTGGTATCCTTTACCGCGTCGTGGTGGACAGTCTGTAGGGAACTTTTATTAAGTTTTTGTTCAGTTTTACGTTTTTATTTTGTTTATTTTGCAGGAGTTCATGACAAGAGGCTCTAACACACCTTTGGTGCCACCACTTGAAGATCCAGAGTCGGCCCTTAACAAAAAAAGAAGGATAAAAATGTGAAAGAAGATCAAACACCAAAGAAGACACCCTTACAAGAATTCAAGTTAGTTTTCTCAAAGAAGTCGGGGAAGAAAACGGAAGAGTCGAGTTCGTCTTCAAAGAACAAGAGCAAGGTTGAAAGCTTATATCAAATACCTATCCCAACCGAATCCGAGTATGACTCCGAGACCGAGTTTGGACTTTATACGAGTGAACCCGAGAACAAGCCAAGAAACGATTGGAAAACATTGAAGAAATGTCAATGGGAGCTTATAAGAAGCGAATTCGAGACGATGTTGGCCCTGGGTTAGTACATCCTTACTGTACTTATGGATGTTCCATTTTGTGGAAAAGATCATGAGGATGCTTTTAAGCATCTAGAAGAGGTCAATGACATTGCGGATTATTTCAATGCCCCAAATGTTAATAGAGATACCATCTTGCTAAGGATGCTTCCCGTTACTTTTAAGGGAGCTACTAAAGATTGGCTAAAAGCACTTCCACCTGGTACAATCACTACTTGGGCTCAGATGCGCGGACAATTTTTGGGCCAATTTTGCCCACCATCAAAGATAGATAAACTCAAGAAGGCAATAGCCAACTTTGAGCAACAACCGGGGGAGTCACTATACGAGGCATGGGAGCGTTACAAAGGATTGTTAAGGAATTGTCCTCAACATGATCTTAATGTTCAACAAGAGATGTCTATTTTCTATGATGAGGTCAATGTTATGACAAGGCTACTCCTTGATTCTCAAGGGCCACTCACAAAGAAAAATTCAAGGGAGGTCAAGGAGTTAGTTAAAGAATTCGCAAAACACTCTTGTGAGTACCACATCCCAAGACAAGATGGAGCAAAAGGCAGTGGGGGTGCACATTCTGAAGAGATGGATGCTATGATGGCGATGCTCAATACTATGGACCGGAGATTGACCCAAATGGACCAATTAATTCATGCAATAAGAGTTGGATGTGAGAGATGCAGTGGGCCACACTTGACTAAGGATTGCCATTTGGATGAATATGGGAACAAGAAGGCTCAAGGTCGCTACTCGAGTGGGGACAAGTATGATGAAGAATGGAGGAAACCAAAGAAGGACTGGCTGCCTTATGATGAATAGAAGAAGCAGAAGGAGGACAAATTCAGGCAGACAGGCCGAGGCTTCTACCAAAAAGAGCAACCACCAACCGAGAAGAAACTAGACTTGGAAAATATTTTGACTCGATTTATGGAGGCCTCCGAGAAAAGGCATGATGATACTGATGCAGTGTTAAAGGAACACATGAAAATGCTGAAAGAATAGCACAGAATGATGATTGACCAGCAAGCGTCATTAAGAAATCATCAAGCATCGATTCATAATCTAGAAGTCCAAGTTGGTCAACTAACTACTTTGGTGAGCAAAAAATTATCCTCACAATTTCCCGAAAAGAATGCTCAATACCATGTTATTATGATTGATACTGAAGAAGAGGCCATCTCTGAGTTCTTAGAAGCACTAGAGGAGGAGCAAAAACCATCCGGACTGTAACAACGAAAATTTTCAAAACAATTTTTCCATTTCAAGATATAATAAAAATTCATATGTAATATCAAAATCCATGTATCAACATCATCTCGATAAACAAATCCCAAGATCTCAATGTAAATAAGACTCCATCTGTGTGTACGGTCATGCCGGCGCCTTCCCGCGATCCTCACTGGTACCCGAAACACATAACACACAACATTGTAAGCATAAATGCTTAGTGAGTTCCCCAAAATACCACATACAACACATACGCCACTCGAGGCTACCGTACGACCTTTTGTTTGATGTGTCTCAGCTGGACCCTCCAGTCCCGTAGCTTGTTGGACCCTCTGGTCCGGTCATAGCTTGTTGGACCCTTCGGTCCGGTCTGTATCGTTGGACCCTTCGGTCCGGTCTATATCGTTGGACCCTCTGGTCTGGTCTATACAACATATAGCATACATATATCACAATGTGCATAATCTCATACATACACATAGCACACAAGACCCTCTGGTCTACACATAGATACCACTCTAGGTAATCTATAGTGAGAAGAGTCACCTTGGGTAACTCGGATAATCTCGCACACGAATATACTGATCTAGCCCCCGCCTAATCACATAACAGTATTATCAAATAAATAATGGCTCTTAAAGGCTAGATTAAATCACTTCCTACAATCCCGCAGAAGGGTAAAAGATCATTTTACCCCTCCTTGACCCAAAAGTCCAAATGTTGAGTAAAACCCTAAAAGTCAACGAAAGTCAACAGGGGCAGTACGCGGGGCGTACCAACTTGTGTACGCGGGGCGTACTCCGGCTAACCAGAATCGGGGGACTAGACCCCCTACGTGGCGCATACTGGGATTATGCCCAACGTAAGTCCCAGTTTCCCATTCTCAAAAGTTTTGGTCTGAATCGATTAATACAACGGTTCATATCACAGATCTAGGCACTCTACTGCCTCCTAAACCATAAAGTCGAAACCTTTAGGCCTTTACATGGCTAAAAAGGCTATAACTTCTTCCAACATCTTATCCCTTTCCTCATTAAGACCAAAACCCATGCATGACTCCATAATGACGACCAAGTTTGGATTTTTATGCATCTACAACACATCCAAAGCTAAAATGGGGCAGATCAAGGCTTATGGAGACCATTTACTCAAAAAGTCTCCATCTTGGGACAAAACCCTAAGAAATTGGACCATGAACACAAAACCAAAATGAAGAGGAAAGTTCTCAGCTTTTTACCTCCAAGTGATGCTCCCACTCTTACAAAGCTCAGATCCAAAGTTGCACTCCAAGACTAGCTTCCACAATGATCCTCTCTTCTTCTTCACAAACACACAAAGGAACTTCTAAGCTCAAAAAGCACACACACAGGTTAAGAACGAAGGGTAGCTCTCTCTTAGGATTTCACTCTGTGAAATGGTGGCTGAGGATAAGGCCATCACATTCCTTATAAAGGGCTCAAGCCACAATTAGGGTTTTGCATCTGGGTTGGTTACGCCCGGCGTAACCTTGGGTACACCTAACGTACCTAGGTGAGTCTGCGTCCAAAGTAAGCGCTTGAGTATGTGCAGCGTACTCTTCAGTACGCCAAGCGTAATCAATAGCCATACTTTTTCCTATAGGGGCTAAACTTGACAACTTGATAAAGAAGAAGGGTTAAATAGATATACCTGAATCTCAGGATGTTACACGGACCAAAGCCAAAGAAGTCGAAGCTCGAAAATGAAATTGTTGCTGAAACACCAGATTCACGTCATGAGCCCGCCATGCTCACGACGTGGGCTTGGTATGAATAGAAAAATTCAGAATCCGTTCCGGCTTACCGACCGCCTTTGCTGTTTCTGTCTCAAGCACATCTCAGTTCACTGGAAAGGGAACATCTAGAGTTTATTCAGCAATTAAAGGGTATTCCTATTAATACCCCATTTATCGATTCACTTTCAAAAATTCCAGAATACGCGAAGTTCCTACAAGATCTTATAGACACTCGTCAACAATTAAAGAAGAACTCTAAATTAATTCTTAGTGAACAAAGTTCAAGAGTTGTATTGGGAGAGATACCTAAGAAGATGGGAGATCCTGGATGCCTCTCTCTTCCATGTGAGTTTGGAAACCATTTGAAGACTTATGCTTTAGCCGATTCTGGGGCCAACATAAATTTGATGCCATTTTCATTCTATCAAAAGCAAAATATTCAGAAGATGAAGGCTACAAAGATGACTATTCACATGGCTAATCGTTTAGTGACTCACCGAAGGGGTATTGTAGAAGACATCCTGGTTAAAATTGGGAGATTCGTTTTCCCGGTTGACTTTGTGGTTATGGATATGAAGGAGGATGTTAATGTCCCAATTATTCTTGGTCGCCCTCTACTTAATACTGCTAGAGCTCTAGTTGATGTCCGTGAATCCAAGCTTACATTAAGGGTTGTTGATAATGAGGAGACTTTCGGAATACAAGATGGTTTTCAAGGAGAAGATGTAAAAGGTGAGGTGTTCAATACGGATGAAGATAATGATCTTGAAGAATTGGAGAAACTCATGGAAGAAGAAATCTAGACAATTCATAAAGTCAAACGCACCAAATCGAGAGAATCTGTCCTGTTGTTCGTTGAAGTCATTACCTACACAAAACCAACAACTTTGATGAGTGAGGAAAGCGATGATTTGTCGAGTGATGAAGACGAGGCTACTTCCAAGTAGACGAGTCCAGTGGTAAAGGAAGAAAAGGATACTAGGGAGCTTCAGAAAAGTGAAGAAAAATTAGAGACTAAAGAGATCAAACGCAAGCTCGATGGAGACGAGAACAAAGCTAAAAAGGAGAATTCAAAAAAGGAGTACATTCGATGAGTCCAAGTGTACAAAAGTGTATGGAAAGAACAGAAGGTGCAGGTTGTGATGGACTCCTTTGACAGCTCAACGTAGGAGGCACAGAGTCCAGCTCACGACTCCATGAAAAAGAAGTGCTTCTCGGGAGGCAACCCGAGTTTGGTTTGCATTTTTTTTCTTTTTAGTGTTTGCATTTTTTTTAGTTTTTAGGCAATTTGATTACTTCATCTTCTAAAAATCCTCCGAATGGAAAAATCGAGTGTGGGGGTCCCTGACATTTAATGGTCTAAAACTTAAGGGTTGTCAAATGAATTTATTTTTTCAAAGAATAGCGACCTCACGACGTGAGCGCGTATGGATCACGACGTGAGTCTAGACTGACATGCGGAATGGCATGCATTTACCCATAAATTTTCTAGGCTCGTTTATAATTATTGTAGTAGCCCATTTACGTTAAACATCCCAAATATTTGAGCCAAACATTACTCACGATGTGAGCTATTATTTCTCACGATGTGAGACGACAGACACATGACCACTTGAATAAAGAAATGAGGTTCACTTTTGACCTACCATTTCTTATTCCTTCGTCGCCGACAGCTTTTGGTCCCCCACTCAAGTTTGTTTTCATCTAAAATTTTCTATATTCCACTCTTTTTCTCACGTTAACATCAAGAAAAGGTACACTAATCCTACTTTTAATGTTTAATTTTTAACTTGTGTGGTTAGTTTAGCGGTTAGGGTTTGTGGTTATTTGAATGTCAAAATCAATATCCTAATAGGTGAAATCTTGACTGCATGTGAGTTGAATTTACTCAGAATCCCATTAAAATGAAATCCCAATATAGTAATTGTCCCGATTTGTGAACTGACTTGACTGATTTGTGCTGTTCGTGAAGAACTCACGACATGAGCCTTATTACTCACGACGTCAGCCTGGGCACTTTGGTTTCTATTTGTTGTTAATTGTTTAACTTGTGGAGTTTTTGTTTTGTTTTTCCTGGTTTATTTGTTTTTGCAGGGAATGGCTTCAAGGGGATCCAATGAACAATTTCAAGGGCATGTGTCATCTCGCCACGTGTTATACCACCTTCCCGGTGACATGCCAAATCATGTTATAACCAACTTCACAAACAAATTAGGATGGTTGCATAATAGGGAGTTTGCAATTTCTCCAAGAATTGATTGGGCTAGATTTGAGGAGGTTGGATTGATGGAGAGGATGGGTCCATTTTTGACACAATATTTTTCTGTGTATAACTTTTCTTTCACTTGTAATGGGTGGAGAAATTTGTTTGCAATTAGTGAGCCTGTGTATCAGGAACTTTGTGTGGAGTTTTTCGCTTCTATTTCTTTTGAAGCCGCCATAGTTGATCCCTTTTATCCAAGGGCACTCGTATTCTGTCTTGGGTGCGAGTATAGGGAATGTAGCCTGATGGAGTTTGGCTGGAGAATGGGAATTTATGAGCAGCAGGAAACTCAACTACCTGCTTTTGAGCTTTTTATGAGAACGGCGCCACGGGAGTATTTACCGGGCACATCGGGACCGGATTTTTGGTCGACATTTTCCAATGCGATATTTCATTCTGGGGTATCACAAGAGAGTCAAATTCACTCCCCAATTCACCGTTTTCTCCATCGCCTGATCGGTTTTTCCAGCAATCACAAGCGACATGGGGATAAGGTTACTAGCCTTAACCTATTTTTTCTATGGAGCATTGTTACACCGGGAGTTTTCTGCAACATCCTGTACCATTTGGCGAATTATTTGGGCAGCAAGGCTGCAATTTCTCGAGCTGGTAGCCCCATTAATGGGTGTCATTTTGTTACACGCCTTGCGAGATCCTATGGTCTTCTTGTCCGACGTTTGACTCGGACTTTGTCACACAAACTTGGGGATGATCTCACAATGGAATACTTAGAGTCCATGCGTGTGGTAACTAATGAGGGATCACATTGGAGTAACCCGAGGAATGATGATGTGGAGTACCAAGACCAACCAACACCTCAACAAAGGCCTAGAGGACGGAAGAATGTGAGAGCCCGGGGGGAGGAGGAGAGAGATCGTCGAGCGGCCCAACAACATAAGGGAGGAGTGCCCACCGACCCTTTCCAAAGTCGGGTGGGTACTTACTTAGATAACCTTCTTCGGAATGCTAATTATACTACTCAACTTGTTGAGGGTATTTATTCCCATTTGGATGTGATTCGACCACACTCCATGCCGCCACAATACCCGTATATGCCAACCTGGGAAGAGTTATGGATGCCAAGAGGCGACAGAGCGGGAACGAGTGGAGCCCAAGATGACGAGGAAGATGATTGATTATTTTCATTTTTGATTATTTAGTTTTTAGTTAGTTTGTTTTTTTAAATTTGTTTGGTTTGTGAGCTTGCTTCGATTGTAAGACATATTAAATTATTATGTTACTTTTATTTCCTTTTGGTGGTTGAATTTTAGATTGCTAAAAGAGTCTCGGGAAGGAAAGTCGAGTCGAGAGCGTATACGTCTTGACAAGTGTCATTTACCGATTAAAGTCGAGAAGTTGAGACCCACAATTGTGTAACATCCCGAAATTCAGGTAAATCTATTTAACACTTCTTATTTACCAAGTTGTCAAGTTTAGCCCTTGAGTGGAAAATGTTGCAAATGAGTACGTTGGGCGTACTCAAGAGTACGCTGCGCGTACTCATGCGCTTAATTTGGACGCGGACTCTATTAGGTACGCTGGGCATACCAAAGTTACGTCGGGCGTAACTGGCTCAGATGCAAAACCCTAAATGGGACCTGAGGGCTATAAAAGGAATAATAAGGCCGTTACGCCAGCCACCATATTACAGAGAGTGAAACCCTAAGAGAGAAAAAATCCGTTATAAGCTTGTGTGTGTTCTTAAGCTTGAAAGTGCCGTTTTGTGGTGGTGAAGGAGAAGAAGAGGCCATTGTGGAAGCTAGAAATTGGAGGACAAGCTTAGATCTGAGTTCTATAGAGGTTGGAGCTTCACTTAGAGATAAAAAGCACAAATCTTTCCTTGTTATCTTTTATTTGTGCTTTATGGACCCATTATTAGGGTTTTTTGTTCCAAGGTGGAGACTTTATGAGCAAACAGTCTCCATAAGCTTAGATCTGCCCTATTCCAATGTAATATGTGTTGTAGGTCCATAAAAATCAAATCTTGGACGTGAATATTAAGTCATGCATGAGATATAGGCTTAATGAGGAAAAAGGAAAGGTGTTTAGAGTGATTGGAGGCCTTTAAAGCCATGTAAAGGCTTCAAGGTTTCCACTTTATGGATTAAGTGGCCTTAGAATAGTCAGATCTGGAATTTGAGCTTATGTCTTAACCGTTTAAAACCAAAAATTAATAAGAGCATGAAATTGAGACTTACGCTGGGCGTAAATCTCAAAACGCGCCGTGTAAGGGTCTGAGACCCCGATTCTGGATCGTCGGAGTACGCCCCACGTACAAGAGCTGGTACGCGCAACGTACTACCCTTTGTTGACTTTTAGGGTTTGGTCAATATTTGGACCTTCGAGCCAATTGAGGGGTAAAATGGTCTTTTACCCTTCTGAGGGAATTTAGAGAGGGACTAGTCTAGCCTTTGAGAGCTGTATTGATTAGGAGAATTTATTTTATGTGATTAGGCGGAGGCTAGATCAATATTTCGAGTTCGAGATCATCCGAGTTACCCGAGGTGAGTCTTCTCACTATACTTTACCAAAGAGTGGTAATTAGAGTTATGTGACAGAGTATCTTGTATGTTTTTTTGTATGTGTAACAGCCCAAAATCTCAAGTATTGTTAAATTGCATTTTGGGGTGTTTTAAAGGGGAGACTCGGCGAGTTGGAGCCAGACTCGCCGAGTAGGGTCGCAGAGTTGGTCGCGGGTTCGCGACTGGACTCGACGAGTCCAGGTATGGACTCGGCGAGTCGACGCTGTTCAGCAGAAACCCTAACCGTTTCGTATTGGGTCGTATATAAGGGTTGTATTGTCGTCATTGTTCGTCTTTTGGCCGATTGTGGAGAACCCTAAACGATTGTGGCACCTAGAGCAAGCTTGAAGGCCATTAGTGACTTGGAGGAGATTGTAGTGCAAGAAGAGGAAGGATTTTGGCCAAAGGAAGATCAAGGGGATTGAGCTCTGAAGTTTGGGGACACAGAGGATACATTATTCAGGTAAGAACTCGAATTATCCTCTGCTATGTTGATGTGTTATGGGATTAGGGTTTGTGAAACCCTTTTGGTGATTTGATGGATTACTATGTTGTTATACAAAGGTTTATACCCTAGTAATAGGATGATTAGAGGTCCAGAAGTCCCATGAGGGTGTATTTCGGGAAAATATGTATCTCAGGAAGCAGTTTGATCGACTGCATGGCGTGGACTCGCCGAGTCGGATGATCGGACTCGGCGAGTAGCTTGAAGATTCACTGGGACTCGCCGAGTTGTTCTTCAGACTCGGCGAGTGGAGTCGGGGTGGCCCCGCGATTCCTCCAGGAGTGACTCATCGAGTCAAAGAGGATACTCGACGAGTAGAAGGGGAATCTCAGAGGATTGAAGGACGACCAGACTCGCCGAGTCGCCAGGGAACTCGCCGAGTCCAGTCGAGCTGACAATGGACTGTTGACCAGAGTTGACTGGTGTGATTTTTCAGGGTCAGTTAGCGTGGAAGATAGAAGTGCTAAAAAAAAGGATATATGATGAGACAGGGAGCTTGGAGCTCGGAGGATCAAGTGCAAGGGATTTCGGGAGTTGCTATCTCCCAGTGACCGCGAGGTGAGTCTTCTCACTATACCTCACCCGGAAGGGTTTGATTGCGTGACCGGAAGGTCAAGTATGTTGTGTGGTATGTTTATATGCTATGAATGGAAAGTTAGTTGCTACGCGTGATATGCATGCTTATATATGGGCCGGAAGGCAAGGTATTATGTGACAGAAAGGTCAGGTATGATATATGATATATGTGCTTTATGTGTTAGAGTATTTGTATTATGTGTTATATATGTTTATGGGCCGGAAGGCGATATGATGTGTGATGGACCGGAAGGTCGGCGTGGGTAAGGCCGGAAGGTTTACCCAGCAGGGACGGAAGCCCCCAGAGACACATGGACCGGAAGGTCGGGCCGGAAGGCAATGTTATGTGGATCGAAAGATCCGGGCCGGAAGGCAATGTTATGTGGACCGAAAGGTCCGGGCCGGAAGGCGTATGTGCGTAAGGTATATTGGGGAACTCACTAAGCTTCGTGCTTACGTTGTTTATGTTATGTTGTTTCAGGTTCTTACAGTAACGCGGGATGGCAACGGTTCGATTGTACACACCGAAGAAAGAGTTGTGTTTTGGAGGATCCTGGTCTTCTGTTATAATGAAAATGAAACTATGTTTTGTAATTCGAATGTGAATAAGATTTTAAACAAGTGTTTTTAATATTAAATTGATTAATTAAAGGAAAATGTTATTTTTTTGGAAATCACGGTGTTACAAATTGGTATCAGAGCCTTGGTTTGAGGGATTCGGACGCACCTACGGGTAAATCTGGACTCAAACTGAGGAAGTAAGAAAAAGTTTTCCAAATAAATGGTTTTCTAAAAGTGAAAAGAGTTCAAAGAGAAAGCAAGAAAGAGCAGTGTGTACAATCAGCCAGAGCCAAACGGTGATTTCCCAAAATACCCTTACTTTTGTATTATGAAATATCCATTATGCACTTTATGAGACATTATTGCATGCTAGAGACAGGCTAGGTATTCCACATCTTAGGACT
The DNA here is from genome assembly GCF_002870075.4 of Lactuca sativa. Taxonomy (NCBI): domain Eukaryota; kingdom Viridiplantae; phylum Streptophyta; class Magnoliopsida; order Asterales; family Asteraceae; genus Lactuca; species Lactuca sativa. The sequence goes on along the minus strand of NC_056626.2, from coordinate 398,409,038 downwards.
AGAGTGGCCTGATTTGTGATGCCTTAGTCTAGGGTTTGCTGTTATATGTGCGTTATGCTTTTGTGTGTATGTGATGAGTGGAAATATCTAGTTAGAACGCACAAGGGGTAAAGCTACGGGGTACAGAGGTACTCCCGAGAATGAGCCGAGAAGGTGGAGCTACCACAGATGGGGAGTCCTATGTGTGCTTCAATGCTCGAATGCTGCTTGCTTTGTGCTTTGTGGAGTTATTGATGATGGGAGTCAGCTACCAAGTGAGTATGACGATACTCAGGAGGTAGAGGGCTGGCATCATTAGGAACTCTTCAGCAGCTGATAGCAAAGAAGTGGGAGGACGGCGGAAGGGACTAGGGAGTAAACCTAGCCAGATGAGTGCGCGGGTAGGGTAGAAGATTTCGCTGGAAAGCGAGCACGCGCGATGAGATGGGTGAAAGAGCAGGTTTATCAGCTACTTAGGAACTCTGGGATGGTCCGTGTGGAAAGTATGGGTAGATGTGGCAGGTAGTATGGGCCCGTACTACCGAAAGCAGAGGACCCATACTTGATACAGGGGGCATCCCAAAGGTCCTAAGGAACAGGTTGAGGGGTGATGTATGGATCGGATACCATACATCGGAGCGGATACAGAGTGATGTTATGGTCCGGGCACCATACATCGGAGCAGATTGAGAGAGATGTTGTGGTTCGAGTGCTATACAATGGAGCAGATTGAGGAGTGGTGCTATGGTTCAGGTACCATACACTGAAGCATGTTGAGGAGGGATGTCATGGGATGAGTACCATGGTTCGTAGTGGATGATGCTTGTGGCTATCTTGTTATCCGGTTATCGGTCGGACGAGCACGAGCGAGCGGGATGCGAGGATTCGCGAGATCCGGCGTGATGAGGTTGATGCATTGTTGCGGGCTGAGTCGCCATAATTGTTTGGGTCGATCAGGACCACTATGACTGAAGTAGTTTGATGAGCGATATGCGGCTTTTGCAGAGACGGCTGCCGCGGCGGTTACAATGGCTGTAGCAACGGCAAAGAAAGGGACTAGTCGGGGTTTTCAGTATCGGGACTTCTATTATGCGAAGCCTCCCACATTCGATGGAGTTCAGGACTCGATTGTTGCTATGAGATGGTTATCAGACATGGAGGGGTGTTTCTCCACGAGTTTATGCCCTGCTGATCAGAGGGTGGGATGTGCTCTGAACCTATTGAGGCTCGGGGCGAAGGATTGGTGGAGATTGACCACGAGGTCATTTTCCGATGCGCAGAGGGCTGCGGTTTCATGGGATCAATTCAGAGGGATGTTCAGTACTCGCTAGGTTCCGCGAGATGAAAAGGGGAAATTGGCTCGGGAGTTCCTTGAGCGGAAGCAGGAGTTGGGGTCGGTGACTGAGATCACCAGGATGTTCATTGGGAGGGCGATGTTTTGCCCTGAGTTCGTTTCGGAGCAGGTTCAGATGCCCCGATATCTGAGTATGTTCAAGGGGGGGTATCAGACAGTTCAGGTCTGCGCAGAGGCGCGAGCCGTGTTGGTATTGCAGAAGGCCGCCATGTGACGTGATTTAGAGGTTGAGTTGCAGTCGCGTGAGCTGAGGCAGGCCCCGATGCAGTCGCAGTCGGCGCCGAAACGGTTCAGGACCGTAGACGTTGGAATGGGGGAATTGGAGCGGCCACACTTGTGGAAAGTGTGGGAGGAGTCACACCGGAATTGCTGGTCCGGTGGTGCATGCTGCAAGTGCGGGAAAGAGGGGCACTATGCGCGGGATTGTCGGCAGTTAGTGCCGGTTCGGGATTTGAGGATTTGTCGTCATTGTCGGCAGGTTGGACATTTGAGGGTCAACTGTCCACAGCTTTTTGCAGGATCGGTGTGGGCTCTAGCACCGGCCACCTTGAGGAGTTCAGGAGGAGGACAGGATGGAGTAGAGTCCAAGGGCTCAGGGTTGTGCTTATCGGATTGCGGCAGAGGGAGACAGAGCAGTGTCGGAGGCAACTGCGGGTATGATGCTCTTGATGTCTTGAGTAGATTGCGTTGATTGTGGCGTATTGTTTGTGCTGGTAGTGTGGATTTCGATGCGGTATTCGTTGTTTTGCGGGTTTGGCATGGTTATGGGTTATTGCTTGGGAATTCCGTTGGTCATCGTTCGTGAGGGTTGATAGTGGAGATGCGGCACTGGGTTGAATGACGGGTAGCATCTGCGGTTGTGGAGTGGACGATTGAAAGATCGGATTCTTTTGAGCGGATTGATCAGGGAGGAGATGTGTGTTGCTGAGGGTTGCTTACGCTTGTGGGAAGCAGTCAGGGGGAAAATGTTCTCTTTGTGCAGGATGGTTCTGAAAGGTCGTTAATGACGATCGGAGGTAGTTAGTCAGTGCTTAGTGGGGGAGAATTGTAAATTCTCCGGGAGATCGATGAGTATGTAAGGGTGCTTAGCTGTTGGGATTCAGCAGGGTTTGTCAGCGCAAAGTATAGGCCGACGAGAGCGAGTGTTGAGTATGCGGGGCGAGATACAGACCTAGGGCATTTGATTGTGGAGGCCTGAGAGGAGGTCGGGATTAAGCTTGAGTAAGTAATCGGAATTTTGCGATCAGAGTATTGGTACGTTTGAGGTACGTGATGGTTGTGCTGCATTAATCCCACGGGATTATGTTGTGCATGTTTCTAGAGCTGGAACCGGAAGGTTCCCAGAGTTAGAACCTGAGGGTTCGCAGAGTTTGGGTGTACGGACCCACAGAGATATAGCCTCGAGTGGCTAGTATGTGTTATGAGAGTCGGTCCAGTCATACTGGAGACTCTGTTGGTATTGCTGGATTAGCACGAGGTTTGCGGATCGCGTATGTTGCAGTGTGATTGCATTGGAAGGTCTGGCCCCGGGTTAGTGATCTTGTTCAGCTGAGGCAGTGATTTTGATGAGTGAAGAGAGTGCATGAGGTTGAGAGCCCTGCAATGAGAACCAGAGTATGTGAATAGCAGTTATGCAAAAAGGGTGGTGTCGCTTGGGGCGAGCACCGTGGCATCGGTTGGAGTGGCATTATGTTCAAGAGAGTTCCGTGGAAAAGGAAAGGAGGAGGGTATGTAACTCCGAAGGGGGTGCAAGTTCACGAAAGTGAAAGCTGCAGAGCAGAGTTTTGGTTGGAGTATTTCGAGTATGGTTTTGAGCGTTGTGTTCGCTGCAGTGGAGTAGGAACCCATTCGCTTGGAATGTCTGTTGAGGCTCAGAAGGGATGCAGGGAGAGAGAAAATTTTAAATTCTCAGTGTGAATCTGATCAGAGTGTAGGGTGGATGTAGTGGTTCATCTTGGGAGATGTTCGCGGATATCATCAGTGTATCGGGTCTTCCAACCTACGAGTGTTGGGGCTAGTTCAGCATGTGTATATGATGGCAAGAGGAGAATTTGTGAGAGTTACTCTGGGAGTGAGAATGAATTTCTCAGTTGGTCTGGGATGGACAAAGTGGGCTTTGGATCGGGGATCCGGTGGTTCATGGTTTCCTAACCCTTATGGGTCGAGTGATCGTCGAGATTTAGAGCAGAGTTGCATCTTGGGTAATTTTCGGCTACAGAGAGTGATGTGCAGTACGGAGATCGGGCTTTAGTTGGCAAAGCAGACTCAGCAGGTTAAAGAGAGTTAGTGATCGTCTAGAGTTAACAGGAAAGTTATGCAGGCAGACGCCGTTACGAGTATGTGATTCAGGTCAGCGACTTCGTATTTCTGACGGGGTGCTTCGATTTAGGAAGAGAGGTAAATGGGGGGGCCCCGGTGTGTTGGGTCTTTTAGTGAAGGTGCGAAGGTAGGAAGGGTAGCCTATCGTTGGAGCTGTCAACGGAATTGGGACGGATCCATGACACTGGTATGTGTCGCAGTTGAAGAGGTGTATAGCGGATGAGTCAGCAGTGGTTCTACTAGAGAACGATTAGGTGGATGCGAGCCGGTGTTACGTCGAGAGGCCAGTGGCCGTCGGAGATCGGAAGATCAAGGTTCTGAGGAACAAGGAGGTACCTCTGGTATTGGTTCAGTAGCGGCCTCGGAAGAGATCGGTAGTGCCTAGGGAAGCCGAAGCGTGTGATGCGGGAGCAGCATCCAGAACTATTTTCAGAGTGAGACTTCGAGGGCGAAGTCTAATTCTAGTGGGGGGGAATTGTAACAGCCCAAAATCTCAAGTATTGTTAAATTGCATTTTGGGGTGTTTTAAAGGGGAGACTCGGCGAGTTGGAGCCAGACTCGCCGAGTAGGGTCGCAGAGTTGGTCGCGGGTTCGCGACTGGACTCGACGAGTCCAGGTATGGACTCGGCGAGTCGACGCTGTTCAGCAGAAACCCTAACCGTTTCGTATTGGGTCGTATATAAGGGTTGTATTGTCGTCATTGTTCGTCTTTTGGCCGATTGTGGAGAACCCTAAACGATTGTGGCACCTAGAGCAAGCTTGAAGGCCATTAGTGACTTGGAGGAGATTGTAGTGCAAGAAGAGGAAGGATTTTGGCCAAAGGAAGATCAAGGGGATTGAGCTCTGAAGTTTGGGGACACAGAGGATACATTATTCAGGTAAGAACTCGAATTATCCTCTGCTATGTTGATGTGTTATGGGATTAGGGTTTGTGAAACCCTTTTGGTGATTTGATGGATTACTATGTTGTTATACAAAGGTTTATACCCTAGTAATAGGATGATTAGAGGTCCAGAAGTCCCATGAGGGTGTATTTCGGGAAAATATGTATCTCAGGAAGCAGTTTGATCGACTGCATGGCGTGGACTCGCCGAGTCGGATGATCGGACTCGGCGAGTAGCTTGAAGATTCACTGGGACTCGCCGAGTTGTTCTTCAGACTCGGCGAGTGGAGTCGGGGTGGCCCCGCGATTCCTCCAGGAGTGACTCATCGAGTCAAAGAGGATACTCGACGAGTAGAAGGGGAATCTCAGAGGATTGAAGGACGACCAGACTCGCCGAGTCGCCAGGGAACTCGCCGAGTCCAGTCGAGCTGACAATGGACTGTTGACCAGAGTTGACTGGTGTGATTTTTCAGGGTCAGTTAGCGTGGAAGATAGAAGTGCTAAAAAAAAGGATATATGATGAGACAGGGAGCTTGGAGCTCGGAGGATCAAGTGCAAGGGATTTCGGGAGTTGCTATCTCCCAGTGACCGCGAGGTGAGTCTTCTCACTATACCTCACCCGGAAGGGTTTGATTGCGTGACCGGAAGGTCAAGTATGTTGTGTGGTATGTTTATATGCTATGAATGGAAAGTTAGTTGCTACGCGTGATATGCATGCTTATATATGGGCCGGAAGGCAAGGTATTATGTGACAGAAAGGTCAGGTATGATATATGATATATGTGCTTTATGTGTTAGAGTATTTGTATTATGTGTTATATATGTTTATGGGCCGGAAGGCGATATGATGTGTGATGGACCGGAAGGTCGGCGTGGGTAAGGCCGGAAGGTTTACCCAGCAGGGACGGAAGCCCCCAGAGACACATGGACCGGAAGGTCGGGCCGGAAGGCAATGTTATGTGGATCGAAAGATCCGGGCCGGAAGGCAATGTTATGTGGACCGAAAGGTCCGGGCCGGAAGGCGTATGTGCGTAAGGTATATTGGGGAACTCACTAAGCTTCGTGCTTACGTTGTTTATGTTATGTTGTTTCAGGTTCTTACAGTAACGCGGGATGGCAACGGTTCGATTGTACACACCGAAGAAAGAGTTGTGTTTTGGAGGATCCTGGTCTTCTGTTATAATGAAAATGAAACTATGTTTTGTAATTCGAATGTGAATAAGATTTTAAACAAGTGTTTTTAATATTAAATTGATTAATTAAAGGAAAATGTTATTTTTTTGGAAATCATGGTGTTACAAATTGGTATCAGAGCCTTGGTTTGAGGGATTCGGACGCACCTACGGGTAAATCTGGACTCAAACTGAGGAAGTAAGAAAAAGTTTTCCAAATAAATGGTTTTCTAAAAGTGAAAAGAGTTCAAAGAGAAAGCAAGAAAGAGCAGTGTGTACAATCAGCCAGAGCCAAACGGTGATTTCCCAAAATACCCTTACTTTTGTATTATGAAATATCCATTATGCACTTTATGAGACATTATTGCATGCTAGAGACAGGCTAGGTATTCCACATCTTAGGACTAGAGTGGCCTGATTTGTGATGCCTTAGTCTAGGGTTTGCTGTTATATGTGCGTTATGCTTTTGTGTGTATGTGATGAGTGGAAATATCTAGTTAGAACGCACAAGGGGTAAAGCTACGGGGTACAGAGGTACTCCCGAGAATGAGCCGAGAAGGTGGAGCTACCACAGATGGGGAGTCCTATGTGTGCTTCAATGCTCGAATGCTGCTTGCTTTGTGCTTTGTGGAGTTATTGATGATGGGAGTCAGCTACCAAGTGAGTATGACGATACTCAGGAGGTAGAGGGCTGGCATCATTAGGAACTCTTCAGCAGCTGATAGCAAAGAAGTGGGAGGACGGCGGAAGGGACTAGGGAGTAAACCTAGCCAGATGAGTGCGCGGGTAGGGTAGAAGATTTCGCTGGAAAGCGAGCACGCGCGATGAGATGGGTGAAAGAGCAGGTTTATCAGCTACTTAGGAACTCTGGGATGGTCCGTGTGGAAAGTATGGGTAGATGTGGCAGGTAGTATGGGCCCGTACTACCGAAAGCAGAGGACCCATACTTGATACAGGGGGCATCCCAAAGGTCCTAAGGAACAGGTTGAGGGGTGATGTATGGATCGGATACCATACATCGGAGCGGATACAGAGTGATGTTATGGTCCGGGCACCATACATCGGAGCAGATTGAGAGAGATGTTGTGGTTCGAGTGCTATACAATGGAGCAGATTGAGGAGTGGTGCTATGGTTCAGGTACCATACACTGAAGCATGTTGAGGAGGGATGTCATGGGATGAGTACCATGGTTCGTAGTGGATGATGCTTGTGGCTATCTTGTTATCCGGTTATCGGTCGGACGAGCACGAGCGAGCGGGATGCGAGGATTCGCGAGATCCGGCGTGATGAGGTTGATGCATTGTTGCGGGCTGAGTCGCCATAATTGTTTGGGTCGATCAGGACCACTATGACTGAAGTAGTTTGATGAGCGATATGCGGCTTTTGCAGAGACGGCTGCCGCGGCGGTTACAATGGCTGTAGCAACGGCAAAGAAAGGGACTAGTCGGGGTTTTCAGTATCGGGACTTCTATTATGCGAAGCCTCCCACATTCGATGGAGTTCAGGACTCGATTGTTGCTATGAGATGGTTATCAGACATGGAGGGGTGTTTCTCCACGAGTTTATGCCCTGCTGATCAGAGGGTGGGATGTGCTCTGAACCTATTGAGGCTCGGGGCGAAGGATTGGTGGAGATTGACCACGAGGTCATTTTCCGATGCGCAGAGGGCTGCGGTTTCATGGGATCAATTCAGAGGGATGTTCAGTACTCGCTAGGTTCCGCGAGATGAAAAGGGGAAATTGGCTCGGGAGTTCCTTGAGCGGAAGCAGGAGTTGGGGTCGGTGACTGAGATCACCAGGATGTTCATTGGGAGGGCGATGTTTTGCCCTGAGTTCGTTTCGGAGCAGGTTCAGATGCCCCGATATCTGAGTATGTTCAAGGGGGGGTATCAGACAGTTCAGGTCTGCGCAGAGGCGCGAGCCGTGTTGGTATTGCAGAAGGCCGCCATGTGACGTGATTTAGAGGTTGAGTTGCAGTCGCGTGAGCTGAGGCAGGCCCCGATGCAGTCGCAGTCGGCGCCGAAACGGTTCAGGACCGTAGACGTTGGAATGGGGGAATTGGAGCGGCCACACTTGTGGAAAGTGTGGGAGGAGTCACACCGGAATTGCTGGTCCGGTGGTGCATGCTGCAAGTGCGGGAAAGAGGGGCACTATGCGCGGGATTGTCGGCAGTTAGTGCCGGTTCGGGATTTGAGGATTTGTCGTCATTGTCGGCAGGTTGGACATTTGAGGGTCAACTGTCCACAGCTTTTTGCAGGATCGGTGTGGGCTCTAGCACCGGCCACCTTGAGGAGTTCAGGAGGAGGACAGGATGGAGTAGAGTCCAAGGGCTCAGGGTTGTGCTTATCGGATTGCGGCAGAGGGAGACAGAGCAGTGTCGGAGGCAACTGCGGGTATGATGCTCTTGATGTCTTGAGTAGATTGCGTTGATTGTGGCGTATTGTTTGTGCTGGTAGTGTGGATTTCGATGCGGTATTCGTTGTTTTGCGGGTTTGGCATGGTTATGGGTTATTGCTTGGGAATTCCGTTGGTCATCGTTCGTGAGGGTTGATAGTGGAGATGCGGCACTGGGTTGAATGACGGGTAGCATCTGCGGTTGTGGAGTGGACGATTGAAAGATCGGATTCTTTTGAGCGGATTGATCAGGGAGGAGATGTGTGTTGCTGAGGGTTGCTTACGCTTGTGGGAAGCAGTCAGGGGGAAAATGTTCTCTTTGTGCAGGATGGTTCTGAAAGGTCATTAATGACGATCGGAGGCAGTTAGTCAGTGCTTAGTGGGGGAGAATTGTAAATTCTCCGGGAGATCGATGAGTATGTAAGGGTGCTTAGCTGTTGGGATTCAGCAGGGTTTGTCAGCGCAAAGTATAGGCCGACGAGAGCGAGTGTTGAGTATGCGGGGCGAGATACAGACCTAGGGCATTTGATTGTGGAGGCCTGAGAGGAGGTCGGGATTAAGCTTGAGTAAGTAATCGGAATTTTGCGATCAGAGTATTGGTACGTTTGAGGTACGTGATGGTTGTGCTGCATTAATCCCACGGGATTATGTTGTGCATGTTTCTAGAGCTGGAACCGGAAGGTTCCCAGAGTTAGAACCTGAGGGTTCGCAGAGTTTGGGTGTACGGACCCACAGAGATATAGCCTCGAGTGGCTAGTATGTGTTATGAGAGTCGGTCCAGTCATACTGGAGACTCTGTTGGTATTGCTGGATTAGCACGAGGTTTGCGGATCGCGTATGTTGCAGTGTGATTGCATTGGAAGGTCTGGCCCCGGGTTAGTGATCTTGTTCAGCTGAGGCAGTGATTTTGATGAGTGAAGAGAGTGCATGAGGTTGAGAGCCCTGCAATGAGAACCAGAGTATGTGAATAGCAGTTATGCAAAAAGGGTGGTGTCGCTTGGGGCGAGCACCGTGGCATCGGTTGGAGTGGCATTATGTTCAAGAGAGTTCCGTGGAAAAGGAAAGGAGGAGGGTATGTAACTCCGAAGGGGGTGCAAGTTCACGAAAGTGAAAGCTGCAGAGCAGAGTTTTGGTTGGAGTATTTCGAGTATGGTTTTGAGCGTTGTGTTCGCTGCAGTGGAGTAGGAACCCATTCGCTTGGAATGTCTGTTGAGGCTCAGAAGGGATGCAGGGAGAGAGAAAATTTTAAATTCTCAGTGTGAATCTGATCAGAGTGTAGGGTGGATGTAGTGGTTCATCTTGGGAGATGTTCGCGGATATCATCAGTGTATCGGGTCTTCCAACCTACGAGTGTTGGGGCTAGTTCAGCATGTGTATATGATGGCAAGAGGAGAATTTGTGAGAGTTACTCTGGGAGTGAGAATGAATTTCTCAGTTGGTCTGGGATGGACAAAGTGGGCTTTGGATCGGGGATCCGGTGGTTCATGGTTTCCTAACCCTTATGGGTCGAGTGATCGTCGAGATTTAGAGCAGAGTTGCATCTTGGGTAATTTTCGGCTACAGAGAGTGATGTGCAGTACGGAGATCGGGCTTTAGTTGGCAAAGCAGACTCAGCAGGTTAAAGAGAGTTAGTGATCGTCTAGAGTTAACAGGAAAGTTATGCAGGCAGACGCCGTTACGAGTATGTGATTCAGGTCAGCGACTTCGTATTTCTGACGGGGTGCTTCGATTTAGGAAGAGAGGTAAATGGGGGGGCCCCGGTGTGTTGGGTCTTTTAGTGAAGGTGCGAAGGTAGGAAGGGTAGCCTATCGTTGGAGCTGTCAACGGAATTGGGACGGATCCATGACACTGGTATGTGTCGCAGTTGAAGAGGTGTATAGCGGATGAGTCAGCAGTGGTTCTACTAGAGAACGATTAGGTGGATGCGAGCCGGTGTTACGTCGAGAGGCCAGTGGCCGTCGGAGATCGGAAGATCAAGGTTCTGAGGAACAAGGAGGTACCTCTGGTATTGGTTCAGTAGCGGCCTCGGAAGAGATCGGTAGTGCCTAGGGAAGCCGAAGCGTGTGATGCGGGAGCAGCATCCAGAACTATTTTCAGAGTGAGACTTCGAGGGCGAAGTCTAATTCTAGTGGGGGGGAATTGTAACAGCCCAAAATCTCAAGTATTGTTAAATTGCATTTTGGGGTGTTTTAAAGGGGAGACTCGGCGAGTTGGAGCCAGACTCGCCGAGTAGGGTCGCAGAGTTGGTCGCGGGTTCGCGACTGGACTCGACGAGTCCAGGTATGGACTCGGCGAGTCGACGCTGTTCAGCAGAAACCCTAACCGTTTCGTATTGGGTCGTATATAAGGGTTGTATTGTCGTCATTGTTCGTCTTTTGGCCGATTGTGGAGAACCCTAAACGATTGTGGCACCTAGAGCAAGCTTGAAGGCCATTAGTGACTTGGAGGAGATTGTAGTGCAAGAAGAGGAAGGATTTTGGCCAAAGGAAGATCAAGGGGATTGAGCTCTGAAGTTTGGGGACACAGAGGATACATTATTCAGGTAAGAACTCGAATTATCCTCTGCTATGTTGATGTGTTATGGGATTAGGGTTTGTGAAACCCTTTTGGTGATTTGATGGATTACTATGTTGTTATACAAAGGTTTATACCCTAGTAATAGGATGATTAGAGGTCCAGAAGTCCCATGAGGGTGTATTTCGGGAAAATATGTATCTCAGGAAGCAGTTTGATCGACTGCATGGCGTGGACTCGCCGAGTCGGATGATCGGACTCGGCGAGTAGCTTGAAGATTCACTGGGACTCGCCGAGTTGTTCTTCAGACTCGGCGAGTGGAGTCGGGGTGGCCCCGCGATTCCTCCAGGAGTGACTCATCGAGTCAAAGAGGATACTCGACGAGTAGAAGGGGAATCTCAGAGGATTGAAGGACGACCAGACTCGCCGAGTCGCCAGGGAACTCGCCGAGTCCAGTCGAGCTGACAATGGACTGTTGACCAGAGTTGACTGGTGTGATTTTTCAGGGTCAGTTAGCGTGGAAGATAGAAGTGCTAAAAAAAAGGATATATGATGAGACAGGGAGCTTGGAGCTCGGAGGATCAAGTGCAAGGGATTTCGGGAGTTGCTATCTCCCAGTGACCGCGAGGTGAGTCTTCTCACTATACCTCACCCGGAAGGGTTTGATTGCGTGACCGGAAGGTCAAGTATGTTGTGTGGTATGTTTATATGCTATGAATGGAAAGTTAGTTGCTACGCGTGATATGCATGCTTATATATGGGCCGGAAGGCAAGGTATTATGTGACAGAAAGGTCAGGTATGATATATGATATATGTGCTTTATGTGTTAGAGTATTTGTATTATGTGTTATATATGTTTATGGGCCGGAAGGCGATATGATGTGTGATGGACCGGAAGGTCGGCGTGGGTAAGGCCGGAAGGTTTACCCAGCAGGGACGGAAGCCCCCAGAGACACATGGACCGGAAGGTCGGGCCGGAAGGCAATGTTATGTGGATCGAAAGATCCGGGCCGGAAGGCAATGTTATGTGGACCGAAAGGTCCGGGCCGGAAGGCGTATGTGCGTAAGGTATATTGGGGAACTCACTAAGCTTCGTGCTTACGTTGTTTATGTTATGTTGTTTCAGGTTCTTACAGTAACGCGGGATGGCAACGGTTCGATTGTACACACCGAAGAAAGAGTTGTGTTTTGGAGGATCCTGGTCTTCTGTTATAATGAAAATGAAACTATGTTTTGTAATTCGAATGTGAATAAGATTTTAAACAAGTGTTTTTAATATTAAATTGATTAATTAAAGGAAAATGTTATTTTTTTGGAAATCACGGTGTTACAGTATGATGTGATTTCAATATGATTTGTGCTATGTATGATTCATAGTTTACAGAGTTAGGACCGAAAGGTCCATAGAGTTAGGACTAGAGGGTCCACAGAGATATGGGATTGGAGGGTCCTACCGAGACACATTGACTAGAGGGTCATACAGAGTTATAGCCTTGAGTGGCTAATATGTGTTGTATGTGGTATTTTGGGGAACTCACTAGGCATTTATGCTTACAGTGTTATGAGTTATGTGTTTCAGGTACTAGCGAGGATCGCGGGAAGGCGCCAGCATGATCCGTACACACTGACAGAGGATTGTATTTTGTGATATTGGGTTATGTTTTATTATGATGACATTTGATGAACATGAGATTTGAGAATATTATATGAGTTTTATGTTGTTTGAAAAATGAAAAATTGTTTTAAATTTTCACGGTGTTATAAATTGGAAAAAAGTGTAGGGTGAGTCGAGACAAAGGATAGAGTTAGAAGAGTCGTCAAATAATGCATTTAGAAGGGTCTTAATTCATTAAGACATTGATTGGAGTTCATTCATTTACAAGGAAGATGGGCTGTTTCAGTTTTTGTTTGCCCAATTTTCACGTCGTGAGGCCTTATTCCTCACGTCGTGAGCTGGGTTACGAATGATTTAAGAATTTATATTTAGCAACCTCACTTCGTGAACACTATTACTCACGTCGTGAGTCGTATATTCTCACAAACATGCAGCCTTTTCATACACCTTTTCTACATGCTTCACCACCATTCTCTTTGGAGTTATTTTGAAGATTATTCTGGCTCGTTTTCTCCACTATATAATGTGGCGTATGCTTTCCCACATTATTCTTCACGTTTTGGAGATTTGCACTACCTTTATTAAAGATTGAAGTTTCGATTCATTATTGGTGCTTTACATATCTAACAAGAACAAGATCCAAAGTTCCTATTTAGAAGAAGTCCATATTCGAAATGCACATTTTATCTGCATGATTGGAGTTCGATCTCGCCACTTCTATCTCAGGGGAGTCTGTTCCTTTTTCTCCCTTTTCTTTCTTTTATTTAGTTTTATACATACAATGAGGGCATTATATGAAATAAGTGTGGGGTAGGGGGTTGAAAATGTTAATTGCTAGAAAATTTGGTAAAATTTAAAATTTAGAAACTAAGACAAAGAAGATTTGGTAAAATTTAAAATTTTGAAATTAATACATAGGTTTGAAATAATAATCTGATAATTTTTCTAGTAATAATGATAGTTTAAACTTAAGTTGCTAGTATTGCATGGGGTGATCCGATGAGAGCTCAAATGTTTAGGTTAGCCGATATACGTTACAATGCATTTGTGGCCCCCTTTATTCTAATGAAATCATGGGACAAAAACACAACCTCGCTTAGTTTGAGGGATGCAGTATGTTTAGCAGCCTGTACCTGAAATGTATCCAGGAAAGCTTATGTAGTCATTACACATAGTCTAATGCCTTAACCAATAAGGGTTGAAGTTAAGCGCCCGTGCTTAAGCATGTAGGTCTTTGAGTGAAGAAAAAAAAGTGAATACATGTAAAAAAAAAGAAATTACCGAAAAATTGAAGAATTTTTGGAGCAATCAAAGTTTGAAGATTGAAGATTAAAAATTCTAAGAAATTAAAAGGTGAAGATACCAAAAATGACACAAAAAGGTGGTGAATTCAAAGAAATTAAAGATCAAATATCAAAGAAAAAGAAGAATTCAAGAGCTACATATTATGGTATCTTAAAGGGGTAATTCTCTAGGTTATGTATGCTTAGGTAGCTTTACAAAAATACCTTGAGGTTAGAAAGTTTTCTGCGGATGGATTCAGAGGGATGCATAAAATGAGCATTGTTCAAAAGAAGTGGGCGAGTGTTTATGAGGATTGTGAGTATTTAGAATTGTGGGGGTTCTTTACGAAATTTTTAGACAAAAATGCATGCGTTGAGGTCTTGGCATAATGGTTGGGTTTGAGTTGGATCGTTCTATGTGATGTGGTGATGAAGGTTTGACTTAAAAATAGTTAAATTTTCTTGAGGGCAAGCAAAGCACAAGTGTGTGGTATTTTGATATTGCCATATTTATACATGTTTTAGGCAATATTTATTTACAATTTTACTAATAATTTGGTTATTTGCATAGAATATTGGCACTTATAAGCTTAAATTATATTTTGCAGCCAAATAGAAGCATTTTCAAAGAGAAGGACTAAAGTTGACAAAACATGGAACTTTGGAGGCTTGAAGGAAAGAAGAATAAAAAAAACTCAGAAAAACACGTACTCACGACGTGAGTAGTTGAAGACTCACGATGTGAGTGGAGTATTCTAGAGGATATGCACCAGATGAAAGAAGAGTCCTTGTCGAATATATTAATTACGCATTCACGACGTGAGGCTTATCGGCTCACGACGTCAGATTGGAAAAATCAGAAATTATATAAACCCCCTTCCATTACGACTTGAGGGACTTTTTAGCTGATTGAAGGAGTTCCTAGAGACGATTTTAGAGAAGGAGAAGTTCTGGAATTGGCTTTCAACACCAAAGGAGAAGAGTAGCTCATAATTTGTGTTAGATTTGGTACTTTTCAATATGCTTATGAATATGAATTTTGTTAGTTTGATTGCTAGGATGTCCAGCTAAATCTAGCTACTTCTGTTAGCTAGATGAAGTTGGAACTCATGGATTTGATATTTTAGATTTGATTTACTAGTTGGTTATGACTTGTGTTGATTGATTTTTACCTAGCATGTTTGATTTAGTACTCGGTTGCTTTCAATTCTTGTTATGTGCACCTTAGTGATTATTAATATGCATGAATTAGAATACCTGGTAATTTAGTGAGAATTAAATTATTAGAGCTAGGATTAAACCAATTTTAGTTAAGCAGTTGAATCATTAAATTAGGCTATGCTAGAGAATACAAATTATGAATATAATTGTGTTTTGCAAATCAATCGTACATAGCTCCAATCCATTACGTAATTAATTATGTGTTAACTAATGTGTGAACATACATTGATCTACATGAATTAATTGAATATTAGTAAATTTGGAATTGAATTGCTAATACTTTATTAATTGGTAACCAACAGTAATGATCATATCTAATTTATAAACCATTGAAGGAAAGCGAATTCGAACTAATAGAAGTGTTTGTTTATAATTGAATTTGAGTTAAGAGTTAAGTTTTTCTGATCTTGCAAATTCTGGTAAAACCCCCAACTTTGTTAGAAAATTAGGTTAATTTAATAGTAGATAGGTTAACTAGTAAAAAACCGGTCCATGTGATCGATACTCGACTTACCCAACTGTTCTATAATTTAACTAGGTACACTGCCTAGGTGCAATTTAGTTAGTTAAGTTAGTTAGTTTAGAAATATAAAATTAGGTGTAGCTATTTGAAAGCATCACCCAAAATCATGCATTAGTAAATAGATATGGATAACGACTGATCATGTCGTCCTCTGTCTCCCAGGCGATGTTCGACCCATTCGTATGTTTTCATCGAACTAACACTAATTATGACATCTTACATCATAACTTCTTCGTCTTATGATCAACAATCTCTTTAGGATCTTCAATTAGCCTCTTATTCGCATATTTCCATACTTGTAATAGCAAAATTATATCGGGAAAATTTCCCAAGAACTTCCTCAAATAACACACTTGGAAAGTGTCAAGAATACAATCTAGTTCCTCTTGAAATTCTAGCATGTAAGCCTATCTCCCAACTCTCTGAGGAACCTTGAATGGTCCAATAAATCTTTGACTTAACTTCCCCCTTTTTCCAAAGGTGATAAGTCCCTTCCATGGAGAGACTTTGAGAACCACCAAAATCTCCACCTTCGAAAGTCATTGGTTGTCGGTTGTTGTCATCATAGCTCTTTTGTCTACTCTGACCTACTAACATCCTTTCTCTAATCTCTTTTAGCTTCTCATTAGTATGATGGACTATCTCTAGTCCCATGAACTACTTTTGTCCAGCTTCAAGCCAAAAAGATGGAATACGAAACCTCTGCCTGTACAAGGCTTTATAAGCTGCCATCTTAATGCTCGAATGGTAACTATTATTGTACGAAAACTCTAAAGTTGGTAGATGCTCATCCTGGTTACCTTGAAATTCTAGGGTACATGCTCTCAACATATCTTCTAGTGTTTGAATTGTCCTCTTACTCTGACCATTAGTCTGTTGATGGTAGGCTGTATGCAAACACAAATTTGTACCCATCTCTTCGTGCAAACTCTTCTAAAATCTCGAAGTAAAATGTTGCCACGATCTAACACGACCGTTAAGGGAACACCATGAAGTCTTACTATCTCCTTGACTTAAACATTTGCAAGGTTATCCATAGAACACTTCTCATTGGCTTCTATGAAATGTAAAGTCCTTGTCAATCAATCTATGATTACCCAAATCATATCGTGAGCTCTTCTTGTTCTGGGAAATTTGGTTACAAAATCGATGGTAATGTCCTCCCACTTAGCCATAGGTATAGGTAAAGGTTCTAAATTTTTGTACAACTTCTGGTGTTGTGCTTTAACTCTTGCATATGTTACACACTCAGCTACATACTTTGCAATGTCTAGCTTCATCGTTGGCCACGAGTAGTAAGGTTTCATATCCCTATACATCTTGTTACTACCAGGATGAATGGAGCAGATGGTTTTGTGAGCTTCTTCTATGAGGATATCTCTCATACATCCCATCTTGGGCATCCAAATTCTGATTTGTAATAGCTTTAATCCGTGGCTGCTTGTACCAAATACTAATGTTTTGCCTAAACATTCTTCCTTTCAGTTACATTTTGACCAACTTCCTCCTTAGCTTTCTTATTAATTTTCACAACTGTTAAGACAATCTCAATTATCAACACCCTTGACCTTCTCCTTTCCAAGTTGACTTTCCTACTCAAAGCATATGCTATGACGTTAGCTTTACTATGATGGTGAAGGATATCACAGTCATAATCCTTGAGTAATTTTAGCCAGCGTCTTTGTATCATATTTAACCCCTTCCGATTAAAGAGATACTAGAGACTCATATGATCAGTGAAGAGTTTGCACTTTGTCCCATTAATATAATGTATCCATATTTTTAGTGCAAAAACTACCACTGCTAACACTAGATGCATCACTGTAAACTATGAAGTCTTCAACTCCATTGGGTAAAGAAAGAATTGGTTCTTCACACACTTTCTTCTTTAACTTATCAAAAGCTTCTTCGTGCTTCTTAGTTCATATATAAGCAACTCCTTTATAGGTCATAGCTGTTAACAGAGTAGCTATTGAAGAAAAGACTTGGATAAACCTTATGTTATATCTAGCTAATCCTAAAAGGCTACGAATATGAGTGGGGCTTTTTGGTCGTTCCTGCTTCATTACTGTGTTAATTTTTGCTGGGTCAACCATTATTCCTTCTTGGTTAACCACATGACCCAAGAATTACAACTCTCGGATCCAAAAATCACATTTGGAGAGCTTTGCATACAACTTCTCCTTCTTTAGAACTCCTAACACTTCTCGTAAGTGCTTTCCATGCTCCTGATATCTCTTCAAGTATATGAGAATGTCATCGGTGAAAACTATTATAGATTTATCGAGCAATGGTTTACATACATTATTCATCAAATTCATAAATGTTGATGGAGCATTGGTCAGTCCAAATGAAATAACCTAAAACTCGTAGTATCCACATCTCGTTCTGAATGTTGTTTTTTCAATGTCTTTCTCTCTCACCTTCAACTAATGATATCCTGACCTCAGAACGATCTTCAAAAAATTTCTCACACTCTGCAGCTGGTCAAACAGGTCGTCAATACTTGGCAATGGGTACTTCTTCTTCACTGTTGCCTTGTTCAGCTCTCTAGAATTTATGAACTTCCTCATGCTTCCATCCTTCTTCTTTACGAATAATATTGCAGCTCCCCAAGGAGATAAACTAGATCTAATGAAACCTTTTTCCAAAAACTCCTGAAGTTGTGTCATTAGCTCCTTTATCTCCATTGGAACTAATCGATATGGTGCTTCTGGTAACAATGTGGTACTTGGTAACAAGTCTATCATGAACTTAACATGTCTATCACGGGGCAATCTAGGAAGATCTTCTGGAAAAACAGCTAGAAAGTCACACACCACATGTATCCATTGCATCTCTTTCGTCTCCTGCTTTGTGTCGATCAAAATGCCAAGTATGATGTATATCTTTTGGATAAACACTTTCTGGCTTTAATCAGGAAAATGATTCTAGAATTCACTATGTGTTTTCCGCGTACACCATAAACGACTCTTTTTTGGGTGGGTTTACTCTTACTATCTTCTTTCTACATACTTCATGGGTACTATGCAAAACATATAATCCTATGTGTGCATGCAACCCTATAAATTTTGATCTATGTTTTCTCTAATTGAACATAAAACATGAACAAAAAAATAGAAAAACCCTTGCATACTAGTATATAATCGAAATACACAATTAGGGTTATAAAAATCTTACATTGATTGTTATATAGTAATAAGAATGCAAATCCTTGTGTTTATGAAACCTTAAAAGCAAGCGTCACAAATGACATGCCTATAGTGGTTTACACCCAACACCAACAATGGAAAATCATTGAGAAGGAGGTAAGATGCTCAAATTTTTGGCTAGCTCTTCATAGGAATCAGTGGCCAAAAATTGAAGGGTTTAGGCTATTTTTAGAGTGCAGTTAGAAAACCCTAGATAAACCTTAATCTAAGATAATCTTAAACCGGGCAGTTATCTACTTTCTTATTTATACACCGAAGACTATTCTAGAAACCCTAAGGCATATGAAAACCGTCCATTCCTTATGGAGGGTTCTCGATTGCCTATTGCTCAACTATTGAACAATTGCACTTCAGTCCCTCCACTTTTAATTAATTATTTTAATCCCAAAATTAATTCTAATTATTTTTTGATTAAATATTAGTATTTCTAAATAATATATTATTTTCATAATATATTAATAAATCATTTTTTTCAATTTATTAATCAAATAATAAATCAACCTCTCTCTCCAAAATCATCATGTTTAGTTGCTAGTCTTGAGGGCAACCAAAAAGGATCGTGCTACAATAATTTTAAGTATATACCAATTTATAGTTATAGGCTTAGACACCTAATCTATAGAACAAGTATCCAAAAGATTTATGTGGGTAGTCGATGAAAGTACATCTCTCACTTCAAGGTTCAAGCTTTTCGTGAGTCTCTCGTCTAACGAAAGCTTCACAACCCCAAACCTTGATATGTGCCAACGAGGGAACTTTTCCTTTCCACATCTTGTGAGGTGTTTTGGCAACCTTCTTTGTTTCGACTAGATTCAGAATATGGGTGACAGTCTTTAAGGCATACCCCTAGAAAGAGATTAGAAGTGAATCTCGACTCATCATGGAGCAACCCATGTCCAACAAGGCCCGATTACGCCTCTCAGTCACACCATTAAGTTGTGGTGTTATAGGATGAGTCACTTGTGAAACTATTCCACATTCCTTAAGGTAGTCGTGGAACTCGATACTAAGATACTCACCGCCTCTATTAGATTTAAGCATCTTTATATGCCTACCCAATTGATTCTCGACTTATTGTTTAAACTGTTTGAACTTTTCAAAGGTTTTTGACTTATGCTTGATTAAGTAGATATAGCCATATCTTCTATCATCATCAGAAAAAGTCCCATAGAATCGATATGCGTCCCTTGTGGTGGATCTGAAGGGCCCACACACATCTGTATGTACGAGATCTGACAATCCTACACCTTTTTCACAAGAACCAGTGAAATGTGATTTTGTCATGTTTCCAAGTAAACAAGACTCCCACGTATCATCTGACCTTAAGTCAAATGTTTCCAATACTACATCCTTTTAGAGTTGGGCGATACGTTTCTTATTAACATGTCCAAGACGACAATGCCACACACATGTGTTGTCTATACCATTAGACAAATCATTTTGAAATACAGTATTACCTAAATTGTCTACACACATCACAGTTTCATACATACCATCACAAGCTAAAGCTTCAAAATAAAACACACCATTTTAATAAGCAGAAGTAGAATGATTCTTATCATCAAAAGAATAATATATTAAAGGATAAATCATATTTATTTAATTAGTATTAGTCATAAATCAATTAGGAATTAATTTGGCGACTAAAAGAGATTAATTAAATAAAGGCGCATAAACTGTCAAATGTACGATAGTTGAGTTTTGGGTTGGGAAACATAATGGACTAAGGGGGAACGAAATTATGATGAAGGATCATCATATTTTCTTCCAAGGCCCTATTCCAGAAGGTTCCTTGGGCTGCTTGGTGACTAAGCTGTCCATTAGGGTTTAGACTGAAACCCTAGCAACGTACAATATAAATAAGACCCTAGCCTTCAATTTTCGGCCACTTGCTTCCCAAGAGAAATCCTAGGCCAAAATTTATCATACTCCCTCCTCTCTCATAGTTGCCTTCTTTCTTGTGGTGTTTGTAAGCCATTAGAGGAGTTACAATTGTGACTCTAAGCTCCATAAAAGAAGATTCAAACTTCCATTGAACAGGTAAACATCTAGATCTGATGTTATCTCTTAAATTATGAAATATGTATGCTAGTTTAGGGTTTGTAATTCTTGGATTCATTGTATGTACAATAGAGAAACCTAGACCAAGCATTAGGGTTTGTATGAGCACATAAGATTGTTCTTATGCATAAAAACCCATCACCTTGAAGGTATGTACCTTTCTATCCATGTCAATCTTCTTCTTGAAGTTCCATTTGCACCCAGTTGTCTTACGATGTGGTACATTGTCAACCAAATTCCAAACTTGATTGTCATACATCGACTTGATCTTGCTGTCCATTTCCTCTTTCTACCTGGCTAACTTAGGGCCTGCCATGGCTTTATTGTTGTTGGCTGGTTCATCCAAATTTATCAGTATACTATCACTGGTAAATGTAACACCTTCTGCAGTAATATGAAAACCATACAACTCTAGTTTTATTCTAACTCTAGTGGAATGCCTAAGTGGTAATGAATCTTCAATTGGTTCAACTGGAATTTCTTCCTCGGGTTGAGCCCTAATATTATCAGAAGTTCCTTCATCGTTTGAATCTTGAACTTATTCAAGATCAATGGTACTCCCACTGTCCTCTTTGCATATAAAATCTCTCTCTCTCTCTCTCACTCTATCTATCTATCTCTCTCTCAAAAGAATCCCCTTCATGCGACAAAAACCACGTTCTTACTAGGTATGTAGAACAAATATCCAAAGGACTTATGTGGGTTGCCAATGAAAATACATCTCTAACATTGAGGTTCAAGCTTGTCGTGAGTCTCTCGTCTAACACAAGCTTCGCAACCTAAACCTTGATATGTGCCAACGAGGAAACCTTCCCTATGCACATCTCGTGCGGTGTTTTGGCAACCTTCTTTGTTGGAAAAAGATTAAGAATGTGGGCAATAGTCTTTAAGGCATACCCCGAGAAAGAGATTGGAAGTGATGCTCGACTCATCATGGAATGAACCATGTAGAACATGGTCCGATTACGCCTCTCAGCCACACCATTTAGTTGTGGTTTCCTAGGAGGTGTCAATTGTGCAACTATTCCACATTCCTTGAGGTAGTCGTGGAATTCAATACTAAGATACTCACCACCTTTATCAGATCTAAGCATCTTTATCTTCCTTCCCAATTGATTCTCGACTTCTTGCTTAAACTCTTTGAAATTTTCAAAGGTTTCTAACTTATGCTTGATTAAGTAGATATAGCCACACCTGCTATAATCACCAGTAAAAGTCACATAGAATCGATTTGCATCCCTTGTGGTGGATCTGAATGGCCTACACACATCTGTGTGTATGAGATCCAACAAACCTTCACCTCTTTCACAAGAACCAACAAAATGTGATTTTGTCATATTTCCTAATAAACAAGACTCGCATGTGTCATCTGACCTTAAGTCAAATTATTTCAACACTCCATCCTTTTAGTGTTAGGCATTAGACGAATCAATATGAAAAAAAAAACTATTTCCTAAATTGTCTACAATCATCACAGTTTCATACACACCATCACAAGGTAAATCATCAAAATAAACTACACCATTTTTACAATCAGAAATAGAAACATTCTTATCATTAAAAGAATATCTAAAACCTTGTTTAAATAAAGCATGAAATGAAATGATGTTTCATGTCATCTCTGATGAGTACCAACAATTTATTAGCTCTAAACCTAACCCACTACTAAGTACTAAGCTATAAAATCCAATCTTTATGAAAGATGAAGATCACCTAGTCCCCATGATCAAGTTCATCCTTCCATGCTCCACACCCTCACTTTTTCTTAGTGCTACAAATCAGAACAAATGTGAAACCCACATCCTGTATCAAGGACCCAAGAATGAGAATACAATGAGTTATTAGCTAAGATAGTGTAAATATCTGATGACGTTGGCTTCACCTTTCCATCCTTTATATCCTTCAATTATTTTGGGCAACTTCGTTTCCAATGCCCCTTGTAATTGTAATAGAAGAAAGTGGCCTCTTTGGGGTAAGAAAAAGCGGGTGCATCAGGGCTAGATTTTCCTTTGGGTCTTGTACTTCATGACCCAACTTGGGACTTTCCCTTCCAGTTTTGTTTGGGAGGACTTTTCCTCTTGTTCCCTTTCCCTTGCCCTATGGCCAGAATAAGTGCACTTTTAGGAGATGAGGCAATACATTTTCCCTTCATTCCTGCTTTAGCTGTTCGAAGGAGGTTGTGCAAAAGTGACAAAGTAGTTTCCTTGTTGTTGTTCAAATGATAGGTCAATATGAAATGATCATAACAACTTGGAAGAGAGTTCAACACTATGTCAATTGCTAGATCTTCGTCAAAATTCACATTGAGCTTGATTAGCCTATCCATGTATCGTTGCATTCTCGAAGCATTGTTGCTCACAGACTATCCATCCTTCATTTTTTGTAGCAATGAGGGAATTTACCACCTCGTAATTTTCTTGATGAGTTCTCTTATGGTATTTCTCCATAAGGTCCTTGTTCATCTCGACCAAATAGTAATCCTGATAGTGCCTTTGCAATTATGGAGTCATTGTTGCCACCATGACACACAAAACTTTTGTGGCATCATTATAGTGTTTTCTGCAGGCGACCAGTTCTTTAGCAGTAATCTTCATTTCGTCTATCTCATCTGAAGGTTTTTCAAGGACGTATTCCTTGTCTTCGAAGGGAAGGGCCATTTTTATGTTACACATCCAATCATTGTAGTTATTTCCATCCAATTGCACCTTCGAGTAGATGTTCAATAGAGAGAAGTTGTTGTTGGAGGAGGAGGAGGAAGAAATAAAAGCATCAGTTGGAGTAGACATCTAAAAGAGTAGAAATGCTAGTTTTAGTTAGATAAGAATATTCCTTAATATAACAACCAAAATGAAATATCAAGGCTAGTATCCAACTAAATAATTTACAACTTAGAAAAGGGATGTCATAATCTAATTGTAAATTAGATAAAGGTAGGTAAATGACGATTTACTAATTTCACCAACGAAAAATGAAATTGAAATAAATATAGTTTTTGAATGAAATTCCTAGATCTTTTGAGAATCATTTAACCTTTCAATGGCATGTTTAATCTCGATTATAACCTTGTATTTGTGACTGTGATACCGAGGATCACAAATAAGATATGAATAACCATGAAAATTAACTTTGTACTCTTGATCTCAATTATCATCTCATTTTAATGTGCATGTTAGCCACACATGCTCTACTAATCAATGATAATTTTCGATACACCCATTGCCACTATTTATTCATCCCTATTAGTGTGCCGGTTAACCACACGCGCTCCACTAATGACTCATAAAGTGTAATATGTAAGTTCATGGGTTAGCATACAAGTTCACATTTTTCCTAAAGTAAAAAAGGTTGGGAATTTTATAAAATATGTTTAGCTACTTTATAATTCATTATACTTATTAATGATGATTAGGTTGTCCTATCAAACCTTTTCGACTAATGAGCCTCGACCAATCAAGCGAGCGGTGTGTAAGAGTGGATGCCCAATGGCGGTCATTTTATAGGTCGCTTCCTTAAACTCCCTTTATAGATCGGCTTCGTGAATGAGACGTACTAGTCGTTCGACTAACTTATTCTTATACATATTGTAATATTAGAATTTTAATGTTACATATAGTATACGGGTATATTTTAAAACTTTTCAAAAATACTAAGGTTATATTTTAAATTTCAAAAATTTATAAATTAATTGTTTAAATTTAAAATTCAAGCCAATCACGAATTCAAGATAAGGATAGCAAATTACTTTTGAAAAATATTCATTTTTATACAATTAAAACATTATTAAAGGTAATTATCCTAATCAATTCATGATATAATCAATAAAACTGAATTTTATTGATCTGAAAACCCACCACGTCGTGGTAGAGCATAAACAAAGGTGACCACGTCATGATGAAGGTCACCACGTCGTGTTGACGGAATAGAATGACGATTCTGTTTTCTCCTCCTTGTTCATGGTCAACCATTATAACAGTTCAATAGAAAACTAAACCTACGCTCTGGTTCGACTGATGGTTATTATGCAAAACGTAAAATCGTATTTGTGCATGCAACCCTATAAATTTTGATCTATGTTTTCTCTAATTAAACATACAACTTGAACAACAAAATACCCCAGCATACTAGTATATAATCAAAATACACAACTAGGGTTATAAAAATCATACCTTGATTGTTATATTTTAATAACAATGCAAATCGTTGTGTTGATGAAGCCTTGAGAGCAAGCATCACAGATGTCATGCCTTTAGTGATTCACACCCAACACTAGCAATGGAAGATGGTTGAGAAGGAGGTGATACGCTCAAATTTTCAGCTAGCTCTTCAAAGGAACGAGTGGCCAAAAATTGAAGGGTTTATGATGTTTTTATAGTGCAGGCAAGAATCCCTTGATAAACCCTAATCCAAGATAATCTTAAACCGGGCAGTTATCCACTTTTCTGTTTATCCACCAAAGGTTATTCTAGAAATCCTAAGGCATATGAAAATTGTCCATTTATTATTATTTCTAATTAGAATATTACTTTCATAATATGTTAATAAATCATTTATTTCAATTTATTAATCAAATAATAAATCAACCTCTTTCTCCAAAATCATCTATCTAGTTTCTAGTCTTGAGGGCATTCCAAAAGGACTGTGCTACTATCAATTTAAGTATACACCAATTTATAATTATGAGATTAGACATCTAATCCAACAATAGTATCTCAACATCGTTCTCACTATGCCAATCAATTCTTAATACTATGTTGAATCCATTTAATTTAACGGGCAATAATTCTTCGTGAAATTTTTTCCCATTCAAGTTAATGACTATGTTTTCAACGCAATTACTTACAGGTGCGAATTTGAGACTAGTGAGCTCTACTACTAGAACACTATCTAGTTTATCTGCAGGCAATGCTAGTCCTCTAGCAAATTTGAGCGATACAAAGGAGTAGTTAGTTCTAGAATTAAACAATATATTGGCAGGAAAATCGTTTACTAGAAAGGTACATGTAGTGACATTTGCTTCCTCCTTTTCTGCTTCCAATGTCATCTTCAATGCTCTCTCCTTTGGCCTCGACGACATATTAGGTTTTGCTGCCTCTTTCTTCTTCGGACTGCCCTTTGCAATATGCCCCTCTTCACCACTTCCGTAACACACCTTGGTGTTGGATGTACACTCATTTGCATAGTGACCCGTCCTTTCGCATTTGTAACAAGTCACCTCTTTACTACATTTCCCATAGTTATTCTTTTTACACTTCTCACATAATTATGCTTCACCTCCTCCTTCTCCAAAATTCTTGGAACCAGACTTTGAGAATCTTCTTTTCTTTTTGGATCTTAAAGATCCTTGAAACTTCCCGTTCTTTTATAATTCGGCTCTCTCCAGAACCTTCTCTCTTATCTTTCGTAACCAGTTCTCAACATTCTTAGCTGCCTAGATGGCGACTTTCAAAGTAGTTGCTTGTTTGACCATTAGAGAGTTATGTTGGAACAAGCTTCATTTTCTTTGTAAAACTTGCAACATACTTATTGATGCTTATATTCCCCCCCTTTAGAATCTGGAGCTCATTGATTTCTTGAAGATCCCGCTCAGAGCAATACTGCATTTTTAGTTGTTCCAGACAATCTTCCCAAGACATCTTAGGCATGTTATCAACCAGTAAATTCCATCAGCTTAATAACAGTCTTTAACTGTCTGATCGTGAGAATGGTCTTCTACTTATTGCTATAGTTGCAACTCTCAAATACCATCTCCATCTCGGAGATCTAATCCATGACTTCCATTGGTGTTAGGTTTCCAGAAAGACTCGGTGGCTTGGATGCCATGAAATCCTTATATTTGCATCCGCGTCTATCATCTCCTCCATGTGGTTGGTTCCTTCTAACCACTCTTGGCCCATCTTGGCTGGCAGTTCGGCTGTAGTTTCCCTCCTCAGACTGTTCTTTGTTCAACTCAGGTTGAAGAATAGGTATCGTAGGTTCATCTTTATTATTTTGTAACATTTGTGTCATCTCCACCCTTTGTTTGGCCATCATAGCTTGAGTCATTTCTTGGACCCCTTCCATCATAATTAGTTCTTGCACAAGCATTTCTGTAGATGCATGCTCAACTGCACGAGGCTCAAGCTACTGATTATCGTTTCCTAATCCACTTTGGTTCTTACCATGTAGATCTATAAACCAACATAGACGTTTAGGATGAGAATATTAATATAAGGAAGGCTTTATTCGACATAAACTCCTCCTTATTCCTCTAAAATATTACATGCTAGTCCTAATACCATACTTCACTTTTAGAATCCTGAACACACATAGAATTTCTAAATCTAGGTCGGCAACAGACCATTGATCTATTCAAATAATATCCTATGTAGGTATCATAATGCATCTTATAGCTATAGCATGTAATATCATAAATCCTATAGCACATAAAGAAATTTAGGCATCATTCCTAAAACAAGCCAGTGCATGTGTCATTTTAGGCATACTACCAAAAGTATGGCAGACACTCATCTAACAATCATCGCTTAGCATTCTACGTTTAACTCTAGAAATCATCAAAATTTTTAGTTCGATTAAACTAATGCTCTGATACTAACTGTGACATCCCCAGTTTCATGTCCAGAAAAGACCGATTCATTTAAGCTTATTAAAAATTAGAGTATCCTTTTTAAAGAATTATAATACGGAATTTGTTCCCAAAAACCTAATAATAATATTATCAAAGCATTTTCGAGAAAATGTACTTTATGTATATTAAAAACCTTGGGATGTCATCTTCAATACAATAGATAAGCATAAATGAAAGATTATAGGCCTTACAATAGTACATTAACCAATTGGCCACATCTATTATCCTCTCATCAAAATTATCTCAACACACATGTGCTTTCATACCGCTACCTATGATATAAGGAAACTGAGTGGGTCGGACTTGGGTTTAACATTTGATTACAAGTATGTTCTTGTTTAGTCCTTTAAGTTTGAATTTTTTGCAAAAATGGTCCCTCGTACGCTGGGTGTACGTATGGTAAGCTTAGCGTACATGTGTGTATGGAATCGGGGAACTTAACCACGTATACTGGGAGTACATGGTGTACGCAGGGCGTACGACAGCCAAGACCAAACCCTAATTTTTAGGGCACGAGCCTTATTTAAACACCATTATGGCCTTTGGACACTCACTCTCATCACCCTCAACTATTCATTACGTCCCGTTTAACCCTAGTTTATGCTTTTGAGTTTTCTTGAGCTTTGAAGTGACTTTTGTGGCATTTTGGTGTGTATTTAAGAAGAACGAACTTGGAGACCAAACATTTATTGAAGTTGAGCTTCTAGATCTAGAGTGTTACCTTGATGATCGATTTGACAGTTATAGTGTTGGGATTGATTATGAGCTTTATTTGGTCCTATGGGTTCTCTTGGTGAGTTTGGGAAACTCCAAGAGTTAAAGATGTTAGATCTCAGTCCCTTTGTTGTTATAGATGCATAAAAATGTCATCTTGATGGTTAATATGGAACCATGCATGAATTTGAGACCTTAATATGAGCCGTGATAGATAAAAATGGATGTTGGGTTCCATTAAGACATGCTAAGGGATAAAGTTGCCAACTTTATGTATTAGAACCCTAAAATTGACGAGATTTGAAAGTTGGACCTTATGGCTGAACAGATTAATCACTTTTTGGCTTATGGTAACAAGTAGCTCAGTATGTCGGGCGTACCATGGGGTACGTTGCACGTACTGGGGTGTGGTCGAGTACGCGAAGCGTACAACGCATACACCGAGCATACGCCTCGCAGAGGCTTTCCTTGGGCTTTTGGCCTCCAGTTGGGCTTTGGACTTTTGGGCCTTAGTTAGGTTTTGGGCCTTGGACTATTTGATGTATAATTGCGCCTTAAGTTTCATGGGTTGGGCCTTTTTGGGCATTGGGGTCCATTATTATGTTAGTGGTCGAAGTTTGGTTAGGCCCATTTTGGGAAAGGTAAAATGGGCTTTTACCTTAGGGGTCTAGAGTTGGGACATAGGCCCACGGTTATGTTTTATAACCTTTTTTTGATTAGGATGATTTGTTTATGTTCATTATGGGATCTTCCGGTTCGGTAGCCGAGCATTTAATTACTTATCAGTGGACTGAGGTGAGTTTTCTCACTGTATCAATGGGTCGAAGGCATGAAGGCCGACCTATTATTTGTTATGAAAGACTAGAATTTGGCATCTGGTAATGTATGAAAGAGTAAGGTATGGCCCTTGGTATTTGTATGAAAGACCATGATCTGGCCCCTAACAATTGTCTAGAAGACCGGGATTTGACCCTTGGCAGGAAATTACTTGTAACACTATCGTTTTGCCCATAGCACTAACTTATTTATGTTTGGTATGTGCTACTTTGGGAAAACTCACTAAGATTTATCTTACAGTTTATATTTGTGGTTTCAGGTACTTCCAGTACTAAGGGGAAGGGCCCGACTTGATGGCACAACATTCTGTCCTCACTATTTTTTGCACTTTTGATATTGTAATATGATGATTTGGCATTATTGTTATGTAATGTTTTTGGAACAATGTGATGAGTATTACTCTTGTTTTTAAATGAAAAAAATTTATCTTGGTTTTGTTGGAATAGTGTCTAAGGCTGCAACTATATTAGGCAAGTAATTGACCCGGTTGTGCATGGTCCTTTTGGGTTGCCTTCACCATAGCAACTTGATAGGATGATTTATTAGGAGAGAGTAAATATTATTAGTATATTATGAGAATAATATAAAGAATAATATATTGTTATTTGATTAATATAAGTCATAGAATTAATTTGAATTAATTTGGTGACATAAAGAGATTAATTAAATAAGAGGGTATAAACTGTCAATTGTTTGATAGTTAAACTTTAGACTGTAAATCCATATGGATATGCATTGGACGGATTCTAGAAGCTAAGGATAGCTTCAAATCGTCCAAGGGGTTATCTAAGGAATGGATTTGGATAGCCTTAAGAGAGGATTATCCAATTAGGGTTTAGGTTGTAACCCTTAAGGAGTCTACAAGTATACATAGACCCTATGGCATAAGGAAATCGGCACTTCATCTAAAGTAAGAGAACCCTGGCCGATTTCCTCCCCTCTCCTCTCTCCCAAATCATCCTCCTTGCTATTTGGTGTTTGTAAGCCATTAGAGGAGTGACAATTGTGACTCTAGAAGCTCCAAGACAACAAGATCAACAAGGAATTCAAAGGTATGATTCTAGATCTGTTTTAACATTGTTCTTACACCTAAATAGTCATTGGAAGTCTTGGATCCAAAGCATGTTTAATTAGAAAACCTAAATCCAAGCATTAGGGTTTTGCATGTGCACATAGGAAAGTTCTTATGGCTAAAACACATCAGTGGTATCAGAGCCTAGCCTGGTTTTTATTAAATTATTGCTTAATTGTTTGAAAATAAACTGCAAAATTCGATTTTTGTGTTTCTGAGTCATGGACTCGGCGAGTTCCATAGTGGACTCGGCGAGTTGGCCTGACTCGGCGAGTCAATTGGTGCACTCAGCGAGTCCAAGCGTCAGGAATGGCCAGATTCGGGATTTCTTCATGATTATCTTATGGAAACTTACCTTAATCATATTAGATCAACCCTAATCCGATTTTTTGATATATATGACTATTATATTGATCTAATTAAAGATATTTATCAACTAATAAAATATTTAATTTCCTTATATGATAATTAATTAATTATTTTGATTATTTTGGTAATTATCTTGAAAGAAATCTTGAATAAATCAAATATAGATAATTAGGAAATTAATTGTTAATTAAAATTATTTGTTATTTGATCCTCCATGTTTTAAATGTTTAAAACTTGTCCTCAAGTTTTGAAATTTATATTTTGTAATTAAAAGTTTTAATTTAGACAATTTAAATTTCAAGCCCTAGATTTTAAAAGGTTTAAAATACAACCCTATACTAATATAATATTACAAGATTAATATATATATATATATATATATATATATATATATATATATATATATATATATATATATATATATATAACTAAAATGCTAGTCTTACCGTTAGTAGGCCTCATTCACGAAGCCGATCTATAAGGTGGGTATAAGGTTGCGGCCTATAAAATGGCGCTTAATGGGTGTACACTCACACCCACCGCTTGCTTGATCGGTGGAGGGTCGTTAGCCGAACGGGTAGGATAGGGCAACCTCATCCTCTCATTAAAAGTATAATAGAAAATACAAAGTAACTACACATATTTTAAAATTTCCCAATCTTAGTTACTTTAGGAAAAGTGAATTGATGCAATCCCATGAAATTACACTTTGCACCCTTGCTAAGAAGTTAGTGGAGCGTGTGTGGTTTACCGGCACACTAATTGGTTCTAAGCAAAGGTGGCAAAGGGTGATTCATTGTTTATCATAGTTCGATGGAGCGTGTGTGGTTTACCGGCACATCGAATAGGTGATCGTTACAATGAAGGCACCATGTGAATTTGCATGGTAATTCACACCCGCTTTGTGATCCTCGGTATCCCAGTCACAAACTAGAGGGGCATATCGAGATTTAAACATGCCATTGAATAGTTTCAATGAATCTCATCCGATCCTAGGAATTCTCAATACATTTAGGACTAATAGTTAGGTTTTATGGTGGATAATTAGTGAATCGTCATTCACTTACCTTCAATTTATTTGCATGTTAGATTACGGCATCCCTTTTCTAATATGTAAATGTTGTTGTCGGATCCTAGCCCTATTTTTTCTTATTGGGTGATAATTAGGGATTCATATTCTAATCTATCTTTGTCCTTTCTATTTGTAGATGTCGAACGCAAACAACGCTGCTGTTAGTTCTTTCACGTTGATGAGCCTTTGCCAAAAGGTCACCTTCGATGGAACGAACTTTAGCGAATGGATAAGATACATTCGCACCATTGCTCACTATGAGGATAAGGAGTATGTCCTCGATGAGAAGCTCAAGAAGATCAACCCTGAAATCGCTACTCCGGCTGAAATCACCGCTTTTGAAACTCATGAGCGAGATGCAACGAAGGTACATTGCATCATGATAGCCACCATGAACTCCGAATTCCAAAAGTCCTACGAGGACATGTACCCGTACGAGATGCATCAAGACTTATTGGAGAGATACCACCAAAACGCGAGACAAGAACGTTATGAGATTTTCACAAACATGATTTCCGCTAAGATGGGTCATGGAGAATCTCTTACCGTGCACCTGCAAAAGATGCAAAGGTATGTTGACCGCCTTCGCAAGTTAAATGTTGACTTTGGGGAAGACTTGGCAATGGACATGGTGCTTCACTCTTTGCCTCCGATGTACAATAAATTTAGGATGACCTACCACATGAACAAAGAGGAGGTCACCCTAAGAAAACTCCAAGGTCTCTTGAGGATCGCTGAGAGCAACTTCAAAGACAAGTCTGTTGCACCAACTCCCAATCCACCTGCTGCTCCTGTCTTGGCTATTGGTCAAGGAAAGGGAAAGAAGAGGAAGGCTTCGTCTAAGAACTATCGCAAGGTTAAAGCCCAAGATGGTGCCTCTTCTAGTAGGACCAAAGTTGATCCCTCTAAGCCCTGTCCTAACCCGAAGGAGGCAGAGTGCCACCACTGCCACAAGATAGGACATTAGAAGAGAAGCTGCCCGGAATACCTGCAAGCCATCAAGGAAGGAAAGATCAAGCCATCTTTCGCAGGTATATATACAATCAAATCTAACGATTCTAATCATTTTATTTCTTGGGTTCTTGATACCGGTTGTGGTTATCACATTTGTTCTAATGTGCAGGGACTAAGAAGAAGTAGGGATGTGGAGCAAGGAAGAATCAATCTAATCATGGGGAACAGAAGATCGTCTCCTGTGACCAAGATTGGAGTGTATTCTTTAGTGCTTAGGAATAATTTATGTTTAGATTTGAACAATTGTTGCTATTCGCCAGAAATGGCTAGAAACATCATTTCATTTCATGGTTTATATAGAAAAGGTTTTAGATTTTCTTTTAATAATGAGAATGGTTCTATTTTGGCTTATCTAAATGGTGTCTTTTACTTTGAAGCTATACCATGTAATGAAATTTATGAAACTGTTATGATTGTTGATAACTTAGGAAATGATGTTTTGAATATAGATTCTTCCACTAGTATGGATAAAGCATCCTTGTGGCATTATCGTCTTGGACATGTCAACAAGAAACACACAGCCCAACTCCAAAAGGATGGAGTGTTGGAGTCATTCGACCTTAGGGAAGATGACACGTGCGAGTCTTGCTTACTTGGAAAGATGACTAAATCACCCTTCATGAGTACGTGTGAAAGGGGTGAGGGTCTATTGGACTTAATACATACCGATGTATGTGGACCGTTTAGATCAACCAAGAAGGATGGGAACCACTTCTACGTGACTTTTACCGATGATTATAGTAGATATGGGTATATCTATTTAATCAAGCAAAAGTCAGAAACTTTTGAAAAGTTCAAAGAGTTCAAGAATGAAGTGGAGAATCAATTGGGCAAGAAAATCAAGATGCTTCGATCCGATCGAGGAGGAGAGTACCTAAGTCTTGAATTCCACGATTATCTCAAGGAGTGTGGAATAGTTTCGCAATTGACGCCTCCAAGGACACCGCAGTTGAATGGTGTGGCAGAAAGGCATAATCGAACCTTATTGGATATGGTTCGCTCTATGATGATTCGTGCTTCACTACCTATCTCTTTTTGGGGGTATGCCTTAGAGACTGCCGCCCATATCCTTAACCCAGTCCCTACTAAGAAGGTTGCCAGTACACCTCACGAGATGTGGACAGGGAAAGCTCCCTCGTTGGCACATATCAAGGTTTGGGGTTGCGAGGCTTTCGTAAGACGAGATACTCACGACAAGCTCGAACCCCGAAGTGAGCGATGTATTTTCATCGGCTACCCACAGACATCCTTTGGATATCTCTTCTGTAGACCAAAGGACAATGTTGTCTTTGTTGCGAGGAGAGGAGCTTTCCGAGAGCGAGAACTCATAGGCCAAGGAGACAGTGGGAGGCAAATCGAGCTTGAAGAGATTCAAGAGTCGATAGATGAAGGAACCTCTACCGCTGGCACTCAACCCGAGGAGGAAACTCCGGTTGAACCGATTGACGAATCCTTACCTCTTAGACGTTCCGATAGAGTTAGAGTTCTACCCCAGTTTTATGGTTTTCATATTACTACCGAAGGGGACACGTATATTAGTGATGGTACACTAATAAATCTTGATGAACCTAATAGCTATAAGGAAGCCATGGCAGGCCCGAAGTCTGCGAAATGGAAAGTGGCAATGGATAGCGAGATCCAATCCATGTATGATAACCCAGTTTGGAATTTGGTCGATTATGTGCCCGAACGTAAGACCGTTTTGTGCAAATGGATCTTCAAGAAAAAGACCGACGTGGATGGAAACGTACACACATATAAAGCGCGGTTGGTTGCGAAGGGCTTTACTCAAACTCCTGGAGTTGACTATGATGAGACCTTCTCACTAGTTGCGAAGATAAAATCTATTAGAGTGATGCTAGCGATTGCCTCATTTCATGATTATGAGATTTGGCAAATGGATGTCAAGACCGCTTTCCTTAATGGAAAGTTGGCTGAGGATGTTTACATGGCTCAGCCAGAGGGGTTTGTGGATCCGAAGCATCCGAATAGAGTGTGTAAACTTGAGAAGTCCATTTATGGACTTAAGCAAGCGTCTCGCAGATGGAATCTTTGCTTCGATGAGAAATTCAAAGAGTTTGGATTTGTACGAAGCGAAGATGAGTCTTGTGTCTATGTCTAAGCCAGTGGGAGTATAGTAAGCTTCCTCGTTCTATATGTCGATGACATATTACTCATAGGAAACAACATCCCGACTCTGCAGGAGGTTAAGTCCTGGCTCGGGAAGTGCTTCACTATGAAGGACCTCGGAGAGGCTTCTTACATTTTGGGAATAAGGATAGTAAGAGAAAGAAGAAAGAGACTAATTGGACTTAGTCAGAACACTTACTTGGAGAAGGTACTAAAATGTTTTAGTATGGAAAACTCGAAGAAGGGAGATTTACCGATACAAAGTAATGCCAAGTTGAGTAAGACTCAAAGTCCGAGTACTGAAACTGAGATAGCAGAAATGAGCCGAGTTCCATACGCTTCCGCAGTTGGCTCAATCATGTACGCTATGACTTGTACTCGCCCTGATGTAGCCTTCGCTTTGAGCATGGTTAGCAGATATCAAGGGAATCCTGGCAGAGCACATTGGATTGCGGTGAAGAATATCCTTAAGTACCTTTGGAAGACAAAGGAATGGTTCTTAGTCCTCGGAGGGAGTGATGACTTGAAGGTGCGAGGGTATAGTGATGCCAGTTTTCAGACCAACAGGGACAACTACCGTTCGCAGTCGGGCTGGGTTTTTACCCTAATGGAGGAGCAGTGACATGGAAAAGTTCCAAGCAGGAAACCATAGCCGATTCAACATGCGAATCAGAGTACATTGCAGCGAGCAAAGCGTCGAAGGAGGTAATATGGCTAAAGAACTTCATCGGTGATCTTGGAGTTGTACCTGCCATAAAGGAGCCCATGGAGATTTTCTGTGATAACGAAGGAGCGGTTGCCTTGACCAAGGAACCGAGGGATCATGGTAGATCACGACATATCGACAAAAAATATCACTTCATTAGACATCATGTAGAAGAAGGACAACTCGTAGTGAAGAGGATATCATCAGAAGATAATCCAGCAGATCCGCTTATGAAGGGACTGAGTAGGGTTAAGCACTTGCAGCATGCTAGGAGTATTGGGCTGAAGGATGATATTAGCATAGATTAGATAGTATTAGAAACGTGTAATAGATAAATGTAATTAATATTTGATGATTAAATAAAGGAGTTTTATTTATGAGTAATGTTACTATCTTATGTTAATTGTTTAGCTATTGTTTCACTTTGCATGTTTTGACTTCCAGAATAATTGAGTTTATTAGGAATAATCGAATTGTTCAAATTGTCCACAATTGTTCATATGTTGGAAGTAGACTTATCCAAGTGGGAGCTACGATTGCAAACCGAATTGTACTTGTGCATATAGTTACTAGACTTATCCAAGTGGGAGAATGTTGGAATAGTGTCTAAGGCTGCAACTATATTAGGCAAGTAATTGACCCGGTTGTGCATGGTCCTTTTGGGTTGCCTTCACCATAGCAACTTGATAGGATGATTTATTAAGAGAGAGTAAATATTATTAGTATATTATGAGAATAGTATAAAGAATAATATATTGTTATTTGATTAATATAAGTCATAGATTTTATTGGAATTAATTTGGTGACTTAAAGAGATTAGTTAAATAAGAGGGTATAAATTGTCAATTGTTTGATAGTTAAACTTTAGACTGTAAATCCATATGGATATGCATTGGACGGATTCTAGAAGCTAAGGATAGCTTCAAATCGTCCAAGGGGTTATCTAAGGAATGGATTTGGATAGCCTTAAGAGAAGATTATCCAATTAGGGTTTAGGTTGTAACCTTTAAGGAGTCTACAAGTATAAATAGATCCTATGGCATAAGGAAATCGGCACTTCATCTAAAGTAAGAGAACCCTGGCCGCTTTCCTCCCCTCTCCTCTCTCCCAAATCATCCTCCTTGCTATTTGGTGTTTGTAAGCCATTAGAGGAGTGACAATTGTGACTCTAGAAGCTCCAAGACAACAAGATCAACAAGGAATTCAAAGGTATGATTCTAGATCTGTTTTAACATTGTTCTTACACCTAAATAGTCATTAGAAGTCTTGGATTCAAAGCATGTTTAATTAGAAAGCCTAGATCCAAGCATTAGGGTTTTGCATGTGCACATAGGAAAGTTCTTATGGCTAAAACCCATCAGGTTTTTGGGTCATTACAAGTTGGTATGAGAGCCTTGGTTTGACGAATTCAGGCAGACTTTCAGATGTCCTAGAACTTAAACTGAGGAAATGATAATCTTTTCAAAAGAAAAAGAATTTGAATTTTTGAAAAAGATTCTTTTAAGAAAAGGGGAGTGCAATGCATGCAATCAGCCGAGCTTAAGTAAGTGTTTCCCAAGTTACCTATACTTATGTATTGTGATTAGTATGCTTGGTATGTAAACTGCATGCTAGATTAGGGCTACGGATACCTTCGGGAATCATATGATAGAACTGCCGGATTTTTGTGATGCCTGGTAGCTCGATAGAACTTGATGCCATGTATTACTAGCATTTGTGATCAGCTAAGTTATTTTCTATCTGTATTCTTTCAAAGTTGTATACAATTAGGATTGTATAGCCCTCGAATGATTGATTTTGCCTCGTTTCTTGTTCATTGTTTGGTTGTCGACTTAGGGTAGAATCTTCATTCGACAATCTATGCGATCCTATTTTGTGTACAACTTGCATGCATAGGGTAACCAACGGTGTTGATTGAGGTTCTTGGTACTGCTAGTGGTGAGGGTTGAGAGTTCCTAGAAGAGTCTAGGTTATGTATGCTTTGTAGCATAGGTTGTTTTTGGG
Organism: Lactuca sativa; assembly: GCF_002870075.4. Lineage (NCBI taxonomy): Eukaryota > Viridiplantae > Streptophyta > Magnoliopsida > Asterales > Asteraceae > Lactuca > Lactuca sativa. The sequence goes on along the minus strand of NC_056626.2, from coordinate 398,371,964 downwards.
TGTAGTATGGTAACTTAGAGGAATCATAATTTACCTTGAGGAAGGTACAGGAAGGTGTGGAAGGTAGTATTAGACCCGTACTACTGAAAGCATATGACCTGTACCTGAGACAAGTGTTGTTGGGTCAAAATATGGTTTATACTTTACTTTTCTGGGAAATTGTATTTTTCTGTAATATTTATGAATTTATGGTCTAGTTTACGGCTGATTTTACGGCCGTAAACACCTTACGACCGTAAACTCATTTATGGCCCATGTGTTATCCTGCCCATATTCCAAGTATAAATAGAGGTGTTAGGATGAGGAGTATAGATTGATGAACCCTTGAGAGTTTACGGCCAGAGAGAAACAGGAGCTTTTATGTGTGTGCTAAGCTATCAATTGCGTGCTATAGCGGTGCTATAGCGGCGCTATAGCGTTTTGCGGAGGTCAAGAACCGCTATTTTCAGTTTAGCGTTTTCATTTCGCGGTACCGCTATTAGCGGCGCTATTTACCGCTATTTCAATAACCACTATAGCGGCGCTACGGGCGCTATTCCATTTTTGTTCATATTTTTGGCCATTTGGTTACGTTTTTCAATGAAAAACTAGTCTTAATGATTTCACTACACTTTCATTTTAAAAAGCCCGAACAAATAACATAATTAAAAGCATTCAAAGCAACTACGTCTATCGACAACTCTTTTACTCATCTCTTTTTGTACTCACGCCAACTTGAGTTGCCATGGTCACACTCCATTAATGCTTTTTGTAAATCGACCCACGCCTATGAGGCCACGACTTGAGACTTAATTCCTTAAATCAACCACGGCCTACTAATACGATATTGAATCCGTGCAATCCAATTAAACTCGATTTGACACTTTTACACTACCTAGTTTCCATATTAATATAATAGAATATTATGTTATGTTTTTATATGACTTTTTAGGTTTGATGATATTAATTCTATATAGACTTATAGTATTAATACTCAAATATATAAATTCTATATAAATATAATATTAAATTAAAAATTATACGTAATATTAAAAACCGCTATATCACCGCTATACCACCGCGATAATCGCGATCTCAAATAGCGGCATGTGATCGCTATTGAAATTTTGACCGCGATAACTGCATAGTGTGTGTGTGAATCTTTTGTATCCGGATCTTCATTCATATCAATACATACAAAGATTCATATTATTCTTATTCTCCTTCTCTTCTATTTGATCTGACATCATCCGTTTGATTGGGATTCCGCACCATCAAACGAATCTGATTGATACACAGGCATTTTAGGGACTTACAATTGGTATCAGAGCCAAGTTGTATCAGTCGATTTTGTCAGATTTGGGGCATTATTTGATCTTATTTTCGAAATATTTTTGCGTTTTTGGATAGATCTCGCAAAAATAAGGGGGGTTTGTTCTTCGTGTTTTTCATAAAAAAAGGTTTTTGATCGAGTTTTGGAGCTTCAAAGTCAAAAAATCGGTGTTTTTGATCGGAGTTTGCGGCCGGCGGCTAGGGCTTCGGAGTTCACGGCCGGAGCTTACTGCCAGAAACAGTTCACGGCCGGCGGCTAGGGTTCCCGAGCTTGCAGCCCGAGGTTCACGGTCCGAGCTTGCGACTTCGGCCTCGGTGGTTTACGGCCTCGTAGATAGCACCTCGTCCTCACAAGCACTTTCCTCGCCTCGCATCAAAAATATTACGCGAATCGGAGGTGCCGGGGATTGAACCCGGGTCTCTTGAATCAACATCCATGCGTCTTACCACTTGAGCCAAGCTTTCTGTTGTTTCAAGCTTCCGTTTTTTTTACTATAACCACTACTGTCGCAGCAAGTTTTGTTTTTTTGACACTTTTAACCCCAAAACTCAATTTCTTTTTATTTTAAATTCCTTTTTCATCCAAAATTAAAAAAAAAAAAAGATTAATTAATAATAATAACAAATTAAATTAAAATTAATAAATAAAATTATATTTTTAATTTTTGACTTTTATTTTTTAACTTTTGACCTTAAATTTTGACTTTGACTTCCAAGTTTGACCTTTGACTTTAAACTTTGACTTTTTTGTTTAACTTTTAAATTTTCAAATTTAGCTTTTCGGTTTAACTTTTAAGTTTGACTTTTCAAGTTTGACTTTTAAGTTCTAGTTTTGCTTTTAATAGTTTTTGAAGTTTACTAGGAAATTGAAAACATGAAAGAGAGTCGTCAGGATATGTTAAGACAAAATTTCAACATTTTCGATTATATCCCTGGAGAAACCCTCGAAACTCAGTTGCAGCGATTTACTACACTTATTACCGAGATGAATATAGCTGGGATCTTCTTGTCCAAATCTGAGGTAAACAAAAAGCTATTGAATTCTCTTCCGAAATCGTAGGATATGAACGTGGCTATCATCAAGAAGGCAAAAGATCTCAATCATCTTAGTCTTGGTGATGTAATTCAAGAACTTGATGCTTTGAAGTGTAGAGAAACAATAAGTTCTAAAAACATTCCGGTCACTGAAGTTACATGTACTCCAGCTTGTGAAGCCACAATTAAATTTCTTCGGGAACAAATTGATTTATTTAAAAGAGAAGTTGAGGACCTGAGATATGAAGGATATCAACTCAAGAAACGACAGAAACCCCTGAAGGCTGAATCAGAAGCAAAAACCAAGGACTTTAGGAAACTTCAGGAAGAGTATAGAAACAAGTGTGAGAATTATGACTATATTAAGAGACAACTTGCTGCTATAACTGAAGAACTTGACGCTTTAAAAATTAAGTGTGGAAAAACAGACGTTAGTTTTAAAAATTATACTGTGTCAAGTCAGACAGTTGAGTCCTTATATGAAACCCAATTAAAATTCAAAGAAAATCAAAGCAAGGGTCTAGGGTATGATAGTGTACCTCCTCCTTATAATCATAACTACACATCCATCCCCATGACAAAGAAAGAAATTGACAGGGAGGCACATCTTCAATATGGAAAACGAGCTGGATTTGTGTCAGGAGGAGTTATTAATATTGAAGATACTAATGTTGCTACTTCTTGTGCGGGCAAAGTAACAGAGGATGAGAACAAGGAGAGTTCTTCTGAACAAACAAACGACCCCTTGAACTATGAATATGTTGCTTCTAATCAACCTGTCGTTGGTAAATACAGGCCACCATTTCAAGCTAAACAGAGTGCCTGTTGCAACTGTGCGTGTGGGAAAAGTAAGAGACAAGGCAAGGATATGCCACCAGGGGCAGGAAGAAATAACTTCACAGTGAAGAAAAAGACTTGTTTTCACTGTGGAACACCTCGACACATTGCCCGAAACTGTCCAAATCGCGCTTACGTTCCCTACAATGCACAAGGATGAAAAAACGCACCAAGTGGGAGATACTTCAAAAGAAACCCCTCCAGGTCGCTTTCAGACAATGGTGACTGGAACGCGCAGAAGGCCAAGAATTAAACCCACAAGGCAAAGAATCCGAATCCCAATGGCAAGAAGGAAATGCCTGCCAAGAAGCCAAATCCAAGAGATGCTCCAGTGAAACAAAGACCGGCTAAGTCAAAGTCATCTCGAAGATCGGCTTTAAGTTCCAAAGCAAATGCCGAGGCGCCCATCGGATCGAAAAAGAAATGGGTTAAACCCAACTACAAATGGGTACCAAAGGTGAAAAATCCCAAATCTCCTAATGCTTCTAAAGTTTCTACATCTTCTGTTTGTGATAAGCATGATATGTCATGGAAGAGAGTACCCTGCATTGATGACAAAGGTCGACCCAGTTTCAAAATGGATTGGGTTCCGAAGACCAACTGATCCCGCTCTGTGTCGGAGTAGCCATGGAGGCATATCATCATACTTCGGTTTGTTGGTAGTGGCTGTTCCAAGCACATGATAGGAGGCATCTCTCAACTATACAACACTCGGAATTTTGTTTGAGAATATGTGTCCTTTGCGGGAAGGGAAGAAAGGAAGGATCACTCATGGGGTTAGTGCTTAACGATGTGAAGAATTTTTGGATCTGTTCTGAGATTACGCGTGTTGTTCTCAGACCTTCTGAGTGCAAATTCAATCGGTGACTTACGGTTTGAGTTTTCTTCTCTATACTCCTGAGTTTTTCTTAAGCTGATTCGCTTTAAAGACTAATTTTATTTTAGGATAGTTTAAATTTGCGCATTTATTAGAAAATTTAAAAACATTAGAAAATCAGAAAAAATATATATATATATATTGGTTATGAAATGTGTTTGAGGGAGATGTTTTGGGAAGTGATATTATCAAGTGATAAGAGGCAATATGAGTCTGCGTAACGTACCCAAAGTTGAAGGGTCTATGCTTTGGTTTGATGCGTCGGTAGGCACGAAAATTTTTAAATGGACTTGACTAGGGAGATTTGAACTTAGGAAATTTATAGACTTGACAAATCTTGACCTAGTTAGATACGTTCAGCCTGACAATACGACGCTCGGATAGGTTGAGCAGGGAGATATATACGGGAATCTAGTCGTCACATTAAATGAACCCGTATTTGGAACCGTGGTTTAACTTTTCCTCGATGTGCGGATTTTGTCCTTAGTTCCGGTTGGATAGGGCGATTGGTAAATTCCGATAAATTAGGTCTGTAGAAAATCATTTTCTTTCTTTCCGTCTGTTAGCCATATGTTTTCTCCTTTGCGCGACTTCCAATCCGACCTGGTACACAACATATGCAACTCTATTTCTCTGCAGGCTATATATATGTGTGTGAAATACTTCTTATCTGTTAGCCATATGCTGTCTCCTTTGCGCGACTTCTAATCCGACCTGGTACATAGCATATGCAACCTTCTTCTTCTCAACCCCTCTGAAGTAGTTAGTAATATAATTCTGAATCTATCATCTCTCTGAATGGTTGTCTGCTCACCCGGTGCAAGGAGTACTTTGGAAGTTCTTGATGGCTGGGGCATATTTGGAAGCGGGAAACATGTTCCAGTACAATTAAAATTGAACACTCAAAGATTTTCTATAGATCTCGCTGCTCAATTTAGGTGGACAACAATTTCCCTGGTCGTTGTCAGATGAATGGACCTTAAGATATAGTATCTAAGAAATTAGGATCAGATATAAATTTTAGGATTTTAAGTTCATCATGTCTTGTAACAAATAGTATGTCCTAAATTTGTCACAATTTTTCGTGTTTAGGTGGACCACAATACCGACGATCGACCAGACAAAGATGTGAATATGGAAGGTACCGACAAGTGGATAAAGGCTGTCTAAAAACGTTGATCCCAAATCACTCTTAAAGTTAGATATCATTTTTATTTTTGTTAAATTTGTCATAGTTTCTTCTAATTTAAATATTAGGGGAGAATTAAAAATTAAAAATAATGAAAATAAAAAAAAACAAAAAAATTCAAAAATCAAAGAAAAATCAAAAAATTAAAAATCCAAAAATAGTGTTATTTCTGTTTTATTTCTTGTTCAGAAAAATCAAAAATCCAAAAATATTTTTGTTTCTATTTTAATTTATGTGCTAAGTTTTCTTTTAGTTTTGTTTTTTTCTTGAATAGTGATTTTAGGTATAGATAAGACTCATGGAGTTTGTGTTGAAGATTTCTGAGCCAAAGCCTCGTCCGTGAGCATCGAAGAATTCGCATTCGAAGGAGAAAGAAATGAAAATTATTCTTTCAACATTCAATCCTTTAACCCCAGAAGCAAGGTGAAGCTGCAATTGAAGATTATGTGACGGATTGCATTGAAGCCTCCTCAATCAATCTGCTGCTATCTTAAACCTGCTGAAGTGATCCAGAAGATTTGTTCTCTCTGAAGATTCTCAAGCTGAAAGCACCAATTTTCAAGAATCAGTACGTGAAGCCTCCTCACCCAATGTGCGTTCAGAGTCAAATCTTGAAGAAAAGTTCAAGTGTTCAAGATGAAGTCATTCATTGAAGATTCATATGTTCATCTTGATGCTATGAAGAAATCGAAGATTAAAGCTGAAGCCAAGCTCTCATTGAAGATTGAAAAGAAGAGCTAGCTAGTTTTTAGGGGGATCTTGTTGGGTCTATTAAGAAAAGAAAGCTATAAACCAAGGGGGAGATTGTTGGGTCAAAATATGGTTTATACTTTACTTTTCTGGGCAATTGTATTTTTCTGTAATATTTATGAATTTATGGTCTAGTTTACGGCCGTAAACACCTTACGACCGTAAACTCATTTACGACCCAAGTGTTATCCGGCCCATATTCCAAGTATAAATAGAGGTGTTAGGGTGAGGAGTATAGATTGATGAACCCTTGAGAGTTTATGGCAAGTTCGAAACATGAGCTTTTATGTGTGTGTGAATCTTTTGTATCTGGATCTTCATTCATATCAATACATACAAAGATTCATATTATTCTTCTTCTCCTTCTCTTCTATTTGATCTGACATCATCCGTTTGATTGGGATTCCGCACCATCAAACGGATCTGATTGATACACAGGCATTTTAGGGACTTACAAGTGTAGATCTGGGGATTCTAAGAGTACCTGTGCGTTGCGAGTTTCCCTCGAGTGTTTGCTGATTGTTTATATCTTGTGTTTTAGTTTGAGGATGGTGGTCACTCCTTTGCAGCTGAGGTTACTCGTGGTATTCATGACGCTACCCCCGTGATCTTCGGTACTGTAATGCCTGTGTTTCTGGGCTTGTCATTAATGTTGATATAATAGTCTAGGTTAACCTTTGTAACCCGTTTTGAAATAATAGAAGTGTATTATTTGAGTATTATGTGTTTTGTGCTTAATTGCTTAATTATGTGATTTGATTAATTAAGAATAAAATGAGCGTCAAAATTTAAGTGTAAAATAAACTTGATATCGATGGATAATGTTGTAGTAGTTGAAACGAGGTTTCCGAATATATATAGACCGCCCAAATCTGACTTCGTATGAGGAAGTTATGATTTTCTAAAGTTTAAACTTAGCGGTATGCAGCCCGAATACTCGATTTGAGATCGAGCGGTTTTTTTATCCGAAACAATCTAAACGAGAATCGAAGATCTCGTTGTTAGTAGCGAAACGATGAAAAGTTAGGCAAGAACGGGCGTCGGACGAAGAAGTTATGAATTTATAACGAAGTTTTTCTGTCCCGGCCTACTAAAAATAAATGATAAAAATAATTTCAAAATTAGCCGACGGAGTCTAAACGAAAGTTGTAGAGCGTAGTCTCACCTACGCATGGATATAAAGAACGTCGAAAACAGAGTTTGTATGAAGAAGATATGAATTTCCGAAGTTTATTAAATATTTAATATTTAAATTTAATTCCAAATCTTGGTATTATCCGAAGAGGAGTCATCGGACTCATCCGAAGTACGCCCAGCGTACAGCGAAGCGTGACGTCCCTCGCACTCGAGTTCTTCGGATACGTAAGCAATGACGAATTCGGACGTGTACGCCCCGCGTACTGCTGTACGCCCAACGTACTACGAGGCTCCAACCTCCTATAAATAGGATGCGAGGCTGCTGAGTTCTTTTGCTATCTTTCTCTTTTCTCTCTCCCGTTTTGCATCGTTTAGCATGCCATTTATACCCCGAAGCCCCGGTAATATTCCCGAGCCCCGAAGCAAGATCCGAAGCCCCGAGAATCCCGAAGAGCGTTATTCCTGAGCCGAAGCTCTGCCTGCGAGAAGTTCGATTTTTGTGGAGAACTTCCAGATATATGGAGAAACACTACTTCTGCAAGCCGTAGTGCTGCTCGATCATCTTCTGATCAAGTGAGTGTGTGACTACTTTCTTCTAACGCATAATTATGAAGTATTTTATACGAAATACGTGTTATGTGTATAATTTTGTTGTTATGTGTGTGAATGTATATTCACTCTCTTCTATCTCATAGATCTGAATTATTTTCTATGAAATACGTGTTATGTGGGTGTGCCTCTTCTATTATGTGGAATATATATTGAATTAACATGATATACATGTTTTAAACTATGTATGAAAATATATATTTTTATCTACTAATATGTTGGGTAGAACATGGGTAGATAGTTGGTGTGTAATAAACAAATGAGAGGCCTCAATGTTGTTGTTGTTGTTGATCTAGTTATTCAGCGGAGTATGGATAACGACCAAGGACTCCTTCTAGACAGTCCAGTGGAACGCTAGCAGGTTCATAACCTGTAGGTGTTCTGAACGATGTGTTCACCGGTGTACTCTATCCCCCTCATTGTTGCCTTTAGGACATCTAATGTCCGTCCCGATGAAAATCCTAGTTTAGGTACCCTGAGATAGATGTTGTTTTAGGGACGTAAAGTGAGGATAACGGGAATGAGTAATCGGGTTGTTGTTGGTTGGTGAAATTAAATATAATTATTTATTGTGGGTTGAAAACCCTATATGCTCACCAGGCTCCCAATCCTGACCCACTCAGTTTTAAATTGTATTACAGGAAGTGGCGCAAGGGCATAAGATGGATGAATCATCGAGTTGTTTTGTTTACAAGTCTGTATATGTATATATTTGTTGAATGACTTGTAATGTTATCGTTTATGCTTTATGGTCTGTATCGGAACATGATATCCCGAGTTTTGATTATATAAATGAAAATGCATCTCTTGATGAAATGCTTTGATAATTATTATTTTATCATATTTTGTTTTGGGAACAAATTCCACAACTCTTTTAAATCAAAAGGATTAATCTGAAATTATTTTAAAAAGCATAAATAAAACCGGTCTTTTCTGGCCGTGATTTTGGGGATGTAACAGGTACCGTCAAGGAGGGGATTTTAGAACTCGTGGAGGAGTGGCTTAGGTCTTTTCGATACGAGATTGTTGCAGGGCAAGTTAGGGCATGAACTTCCTCATTCCAGGAGTTCAAGGCATGCGGAGGACCTAAGTTCTTTGGGGTTAAGTACCCCATCTCTATCCATGGCCGGATCGCTGACATGAAGAATGCTCAGCCTATGAGCTTTTTCCCTAAGAGGCAAAAGTGGGATTCATGTCCTGCTTACTGAGGGACAGAATGTGGGACTGGTAGGAGATGGTTACCTGAGTACTAGGGTCGGAGACAGTGGCTATGATGACATGGGAGGACTTTGTTCAGAGGTTTCAGATGGAGTTTACACCAAATATAGAGGTGCAACAACTGGCAAAGAAGTTCTAGGACCTTCACCAGACTACAGACTCTGGTGGAGATTAATTCAGGGAGAGAGCATTGTTGGTCCCACAATACATTGTGGATGAGGAGACGAGGAAGACGAGATATGAGAATATGCTGAGGGATGATATTAGGGAGTTTTTGAGCTTCTTAGGGTGCAAGACCTTGAATTACATGATCGAGAAGGCCCACAAACGGGAGATTGAGTTGGAGCTTCGGACGAAGCTGAAGCTGGAGCAGATTCAAACAGTTGTGGGATAGGCTAAGACACACATGACCTCTGATTCCCACTCCAGAGCCCAACAGGGTCGGGGCCGTTCTGCCAAGTGCGGCAAACCGCACAGTGGAGCTTTCCGATCAACAGGTTCAGGATGTTTCGGTTGTGGCCAGTCAGGTCATGTGAGCAGGGATTGCCTCAAGAGGGTTGTGATTTTCTTTCATTGCAATTAGACCAATGATAAGTAGGCCAATTGTCCGAGATTATCTGGGGGAGCAATGGTGGCGCTTGTGCCAGCCACCTTGAGGTTTACCGATGGCCACCAGGGCAAGGCAGATGCTCCTATGGTGAAGAGCAGGGCTTTTCAGCTGACAACTAATGAGGTTTGTGCATCGAAAAATATAGTTAATGGTATGTGTTCAAACCCTATGTTTAATTACTTTACTTGCTTATTCTTATGTTTATTATGATCATGTATAGCGACCCTTTTAGTCAACAGTTTGTCTGCTCATGTTCTGTTTGATTTGGGGGCCACCTGATCCTTTGTATCTCTTGCGGTCAGCAAGAATTTTCTAGACTCTCCAAGAACTTTTGACTTGCCTTTAGAGGTGGGGATCGTGGATGACTATAACATGAGTGCTTCGAGGTTTTTTATTGGGTGAGTACTGAACATGTTTAGTGAGAGTTCTCTATTGATTTAGCACTTATTCCCTTGAGATGATCGAAGGTTATCATCGTGATGGATTAGTTGGGCCCCAATGGGGCCGTGATTGATTGCGAGCGACATTTGGTGAGAGTTCGAACCCCAAGTGGAGGAAAATAGGTTATTACTGGTGAGAGAGCTTCGCATGGGCCAACTCTCTATTCAGCTGCGAGGGTCAGGAGATATCTGATGCAGGGTTGTTCCAGGTTTCTAGCTTATGTTTCTGACATGTGGGACGAGGCCACGATGGAGTTGAGCATTGTACCTAATGTGCAGGATTTTCCTGATATTTTCATGAGGAGTTTCCCAGAGTGCCTCCGAGAGGCAAGTGGAGTTTCAGATTGATTTGGTACTTGGTTCGGCTCCGATAGTCAAGGAACCGTAGTTGTGGAAGCTGCTAGACAAGAGTTGTATTCATCTGAGCAGTTCTCCATGGGGAGCACCGATCTTGTTTGTGAAGAAGAAGAACAGTTTGCACATGATGTCCATTGACTACCAGGAGTTGAATAACGTAACGATGAAGAACCGTTACCCACTCCCGAGGATTGACAATTTGTTTGGCTAGCTTCACGGTGGATATTGGTTTACGAAGATTGATTTGCAGTCAGGATACCAACATATGAGAGTTAGGGGTGAGGATGTGCATAATACAGCCTTAAAAATTCGTTATGGTCATTATGAGTTTGTGGTGATGCCTTTTGGGCTCACCAATGCACCATCAGTGTTCATGGATCTCTTAAACTGGGTCTATAGGCCGATGCTGGACCTGTTTGTGAATTTTTTCATTAATGATATCCTAGTCTACTCCAAGACCAAGGAGCAGCACGAGCAACATTTGAAAGAGGTGTTGGAGACCTTGAGGTGGGAGAGGCTTTATGCTAAATTCTCTAATTGTGAGTTTTGGTTGTGTAAGGTGCAGATTCTGGGGCACATTGTCAACCAGGAAGGAATCTTGGTGGACTCGACCAAGATCAAGATTGGGATGTGTTGGGAGGTCCCGAGCACCGCAACAGAGATTCAGAGTTTCTTTTGTTTTGTAGGGTATTATTGGAGATTTATCCAGGACTTCTCCAAGATTGATGTGCCATTGACCCGTTTGACAAAGAAAAATGTGACCTTTCAATGGGGGCTGGTGTTGGAGCATGTAAATGCTCTACAAATTATGAGTAATAGTTAGGTTGTATTTTTCCCTTTATTGCATTGTTGGTGTTTTCTCTCTCCTATATATAGAGAGAGGCAGTCATGTAATATGTAAGAGTGCCCTCAAAAATGTAGTTTCTAGAGAGAGAAAGTATGGTGGGATTTCTCCCACCAAGGGAGAGTTTTCTCTCCAAAACCTTGTTCTTCATGTATTATTTTTTATCTTTTTTCTAGTTTATGGGACTACTCATCTTCATGTTTTTCATTCATATTTTTATGTTAGTTAAATCTCGAGATATTATTATTCTGCATCCACCGATCGTCAAACTGGGTTTCAACAATTGGTATCAGAGCCAAAGTGGTTGCTTTTTAAACAAAACTTTGATTTTGAAAAGCCTTCTATACCACTAAAGCTCATTCTTAAAAAAAATAAAAAAAAAAAAAGAAAAAGAAAAACAAAGGAAATATGGCACAAGCTTTATCATTGAACGTTTCCAATAATGTTGGAGGTTCGAACAGAGCACCAATACTTGTTGCAAATGAATACCACCATTGGTCACAAATAATGGAAAGGTATCTTAAGAGGCTCGGAAGAGATCTGTGGAGATTAGTGGAAGAAGGACCACATATCCCTGTTCTTACTCCTGTTCAAGCAGATGGTGCTCAAGCACGACTGGGTGGAGGTTAAGTTGCAATGAATCGACCAACCAAAGATGATCTTGACAAAATGGAAAATGATGTTATAGCCTTCTATGAAATCTCTTGCGGTGTAGCTCCAGACAAGTTTAATATCATCATCAACTGCAAATCTGCTAAGCAGATTTGGGACGTGCTCAAAAATCTCTATCAAGGTTTTAAACAAGCTCAAGATAAGAAACTCACCACTGCTCTTAATGAGTTTAACAATTTCAAATCTCTTCTTGGTGAAAGTCTTGATGACTCGTTCAAACGGTTCAACCTCATCATCATGAAACCATCAAATGCTGGTACGGTTCGAAGCAACCATGAAAAAAATCTACAGTTTCTTAATGGTTTGGGAAGACATTGGTGCACTGCAAAGATGATTGTGTAAGGAGATAGAAAGATTAATACCTTGTCTTTATTCAAGTTGTACGGAGAAATTCAGGCACAAGAATTAACGATGCTGAAAGATTGTGATGATCTCGGTAGCCCACTTGCCCTGATAGGTCAAACCCCCCAAGTCAAAACCTCATAATACTCATTTCCTACTGAACCATATTATCCACTATCATATGACAACCCACCGAAGTCATATGAAGCTGATGCTGAAATGGATGATGATGAAGAATTCCAGAAGGTCATTTCCCTGGTTATTCATCAATTCAACCGATTACCACCTACCTCATTTCGTAAAAATCAGCAGTTCACAAAACCACCTTTTAACCGTAACTCCAATCCGCAGTCAAACCAATTTCGATATCCTCGAAACCTACTTCACTCACCACAACCACATAATGCACATCGTTCCAATAAGGGACCATAGTCCAACGAAAAATCAGACTCCGGTACCTGAACTAAAGAGAAAAGTGAATTCTATGTCTATCACAAATGTCATAAAGAGAATCACTTTGGTAAAGATTGCAAAAAAAATGTGATTAAGGACAAGGCATTCTATCTTAGAATTGCCCAAGAAATGGAATAAAAAGAAAAGGCAATGACATATGTTGCTCATGTAAAAAGAGATCATCAAGTGTGGTCATCCGCAGATGCGGACGAAGACTTTGATAACATTAAAGGAAAAGGAAAGATATGCATGGTTGCAACTGCTAAAGAGGATGGATCGACAAAGCTGAAAAGAAACTACTGCTACATGGCCACTGATGGAACCGTCAACATCGTCGAACAGGTAAAAATCATGATCCATTCTAATAATTTTAGCATGCATGATTGTGAACCATACTTAGAAAGAATTAATGACACATGTGTTGCCGTCCTTTCATACTACAACAAAGCACTATATGAAAGGAATATAGTGTCCCAAGAGCTATATCACATGAGAGTAAGACTTGAGGATAAGATACTTAAGGTTTTTATAATTGAAAAGGATATGTTGTTAAAAAAATATGCTAGGATGTTGAATGAAACTCAGTTAGATATTGGTTTTAATCAGAGGGGTTTAGCCCAGAAAAAAGTTGAATGTTTAAATCAATTAATAGAAAAGTTTTTTAATGAATCCAAAGCAATTGAAAACTTAGTTAACAATGGAACTGTGGACAACACCAATAATTTGGGATGGTCCAATGGGTACTCAACCAATGAGGACTCAACTCCCCGATTCGATGCTGATAGACCATATGTCCCACTAGATCGTGGGTTTCATTATCCAGTTAATGATAAAATGTTTCTTGAAGACATAAGATGCCACTTTAGTCGACTTCATGAACTAAGTAACAATTGTGTCATCGAGGAAATTCTTCCTGAATCCTCTGGTCATCCAAGTAATCAAATACCAATCATTGGCACAATTTGTCCCGATTCTCATCTTCTTCAGATGTGGATGACGAAATCATTACGGAAGGACCAGACTCAGATGTAAATTATCCATCCGTACCTTCCATAAAATGCCCAAACAGTGAATCATCACAGACTTACTCCGCGGTAGTTCAACCATCCGCACTGCAGACCACAGTCAAAAGCACAGTGATCATTCAACCCATTCATCATGAATTATCAATAGAAAACTTTAAATATGGTCAATGCTCACAAAGTCCTGAACACTCCAGTTCAGATGATTCAAGTCCTCATTTTTCAAAACACTCAAAGTTTTTCAAGAAACCACAGTTGAACATCTCTGACTGCGGTTCTCCGAAAACTCAAGCGAAATTGGCTTTCAAAGAGGAACTCAGATCCGGAGGCAAAAAGCAGGATACTAAATGTAAAAACAATTTCAAACATACCAGGGTTTCAAATCAAAAGAATTTATAAACACCCACCACTGCCAAAAATCTTTCAAAACTCACAGCAATCAAATGATCAGACATAAAGGAGTGTGCAGTAAAAAAAATGTTTTCAAACACTCCTGCAGAATCTATAAGTCACAAAATTCGCTTGACGTATCAATCCGATCCGCTTGATGGTGCGGAATCCCAATCAAGCGGATGATGCAAGATCAAATGGACAAGAAGAAGTATAATAACTTGAAGAATTTTTTGCTTTTGGATAGCTTTTGAAAAAACTATTGGGGGTTTGTTCTTCGTGTTTTTCATAAAAATGAATTTTTGTTCGAGTTTTGGAGCTAAAAAGGTGAAAAATCGTGTTTTTGGTCGTAACCAGCGAGTGGTGGCTGAAGTTAGGGTTTGCGAGGTTTTGCAGCCAGAAACTCATTTGCGGTTAGCACTGTTTACAGCCAAAGCGTTTACAACCGTGATACGTTTTTGGTCTGAAACTCGTTTACAGCCGATAACGAGGTTTGCGGTCAGGAGGAGCGTGTCCGAGTTTGCGGTCCGAAGCGTTTACAGCCGTGATCCGTTTTCAGCTTCGGACATTGCATACATGTTTGGTCCAAGTTCTAGCAGGTGTACGATCCTCGGCGTTCTCGACTTTAGAAGAGTTTTCGGCCCAGCATGATTGCAGCCCACGTGTGCGGTCAACAGCCTGCGTGTGTGGTCTAGTTCAGTCCGCAGCGAAAAAATAAAAGGATCTTGGTGGGAGAAAGGATCAAACCCGGGTCTCGCCCACACATAATCCACGCCTTACCAATTGATCTAACAAGCCAGATGTCTAACATCCTCCCTGATTAAATCATATAGCTTCGCTTTCTCGGTTCTAATTTCGAAATTACGACAATTTTAGCCCAAAAATCATTTTTTTGAATTTTTAAATTTCGTTTTCAACAAAAAACATTGAATTTTAATTTTTGACTATCATATTTGACTTTTCACCTTAAAAATTAACTTTGACTTTCAAGTTTGACCTTTGACTTTTAACTTTGACCTTTTCGTTTAACTTTCAAATTTTCAAGTTTAGCATTTCGGTTTGACTTTTAAGTTTGAATTTTCAAGTTTGACCTTCTAAGTTTGACTTTTATGTTTGACTTTTTGAACTTGACTTTTAAGGTTGACTTTCTTGATTTATAGTCAAAGGGCATTTTTGATAAATAATGAGTTCCTCAAACATCCCGGTCAATGATGTTTCATGTCCTCAATCTTGTGAAGCTACAATTAAATTTCTTCGTAAACAAAACGATTTGCTAAAAAGGGAAAATGAGGACCTTAAATATGAAGGATATACACTTAGGAAGGCCCAAAAACCTTTGAAAGTACAACTAGTGGCCAAAACCATGGACTTTAGAAAACTTCAAGAAGAATATAGTAATAAATGTGAGAATTTTTATTATGTTAAGAGACAGCTTGCTCGCTTGACTGCCAAACTTGATGCATTGAAAGCTAAATATAATGATGATGAATTCAACTTTAAGAAATTCGATGTGTCAAGTGAGGTTGTTGCTTCCATGATAGAAAAACAACTAAAATTTAAAGATAATCAAACTAAGGGTCTAGGGTATAATAGCGTTCCACCTCCTTTCAATGACAACCATAACCCACCCCTTGAGACCAACGAGGAAGAAATACCTGCTCAGTATGGACAAACCACTATTCCAGCTTCAGTTAACACTGAACAATCAGGGCCAACTGAGGGTGTTGAGATGAAAGATTCCAATGATTCTTCTTCTTGTGCATGTAAAGTAGCAGAAGATGAGAACAAGGAGAACACAATTGAACAAACCAATGTCTCCTTGAGCTCTGAATATGTTGCTTCTAACTCAGTTACTTCTAAACCTACTGTTGGTACATATAGGCCACCAGAACAAGTGAAACAGACGGGTTGTTGTATGTATGCATGCAGGAACAATAAGAAACAAGGCAAGGGCACGCCACCAGTGGCCGGAAGAAATAATTCCTATGTGAAGAAAAGAGATGTTTTCACTGTGGAACACTTGGACACATTGCCAGAAATTTTCCTAATCGCGCATACGTTCCCTATTACGCACATGGGTGGAAAGAATGCACCAAGAGGGAGATCCGCCAAAAGAAGCCCTTCAAGGTCACAATCGCACATTGGTGATTGGAACACACAAAAGGTCAAGAATCCAACTCCCAAGGTCAAGAAGGGAATGTCGGCTAAGTAGCCAAATTCAAGAGATACTCCAGTGAAACCAAGACCGGTTAGGTCAAAGTCACCTCGAAGATTGGCTTCAAATTCAAAATCAAGTGCCGAGGCACCCATCTGCTCGAACCAGAAATGGGTTAAACCCAACTACAGATGGGTACCAAAGGTTTAATCTACCAAATCATGTAATGAATCTAACATTTCTTCATATTCTGTTTGTGATAAGCAGGATATGTCATGGGAGAGAGTACCTTGCAAAGATGACAAAGGTCGACCCAATTTGAATATTGACTAGATTCCAAAGACCAACTGATCCCGCTCTATGCTAGAGCAGCTATGGAGGCATATCATCAGACTTCAGTTTGTTGGTAGTGGCTGTTCCAAGCACATGATAGGGGACATCTCTCAACTGTACAACATTCATAACTTTATTTGAGAGTATGTGTCCTTTATGGGAAGGGAAGAAAGGAAAGGATCACACATGGGGTTTGTGCTTAACGATGTGAAGAATTTTCGGATATGTTCTGAGATCGAAATATGTGTGCTGTTCTCAGACCTTTTGGATGAAAATTCAATCGGTGACTTACGGTTTGAGTTTGAGTAAATTACACGACCGGTCCTTATGGTTTGGGGTAATTTGCGTGTTTGGTCCCTAACATATTTTTTTAACTCGGAAAATCCCTACTGTTTGTTTTTGTTACGTGCTTGGTCCCTATTGTTTTTTTTGTTACACATTTGGTCCCTATCTTACCTAAAAAGACTATTATTTAAGTAGAGAAAAATTGTGGAGTATGTAAGGTAAGGTGAGAGGGTGGGGTTGAGGGTGTGTTTAGTTTAAAAAAATTAAAAAAATCAAGGGAAAAATAGTCTTTTTATGTAAGACAGGGACCAAACACGTAACAAAAACAAACAGTAGGGACCTTCCGAGTTAAAAAAATTAGTTAGGGACCAAACGCGCAAATTACCCTAAACCATAGGGACCACTCGTGTAATTTACTCTTTGAGTTTTCTTCTCGATTCTCTAGAGTTTATCTTAAATTGATTCGTTTTGAAGGCAATCTTTTATTTTCTTATTGTTTTTCGTTTGTAAGAATTTGTTTGGGAAGTGATATGAAGTATAGTGCTAAAGGGCAATTTATGATTTGTGTAATGCACTAAAGACGAATTATTTAGACTTTGTGTTCAATGTGCTGGTAGGCACGAAGGACTCAAAAGGACTAGACTTAGATTGACAAATGAAAGGAGTTGACGGTATGGACATAGATAGTTTCATTTGGAGTGACAATACGATGCTTGGGTAGATTGAGCAGTGAGATAAACATGGGAAACTGCGAGATACACTAAAACTTAATTATCTAGAACTGTGGCTCAATATTTCCCTGATTATCTAGAACTGTGGCTCAACATTTCTCTGATATATGGACTTATGTCTCTAATTCCGATACTTATTTCTTAATGATTGAATACTCACCTAAAGTAAGGAGTTCTTTGGATGTTCTTGATTGCTCGGGTATATCAGGAAGTGGGAAACACGTTCTAGTGCATCTAAAATTGAATCATTTAATAGGTTGCCTTTAGATCTTGCTGCTTAATTTAAGTGGATAACAATATCCTTGGTGGCCGTCAGCCAGATGGTCTATTTAGGAATAAGATCACAATGACTTGTCAATTATAATCTGTCCAATTTGTCAATATCCTTTGTGTTTAAGTGGACCACAATACCAGTGATTGACTAGATCCAGACAAGCAGGCGTGTGCTGAAAATCGAGATTGAATTGCTTGAGAACTTTGATCACAAATATTTTTGTTTTTATTAAATTTGTTCATAGTTTTCCTTTATGCACAAATTTAAAGGGGAGAATTAAAAATTTTAAAAAATCAAACAAAAATCAGAAAACCAAAAATCCAAAAATAGTTTTATTTCTGTTTTTTTATTATTTTTTCAGAAAAATATAAAAAATCTAAAAATATTTTTGTTTCAGTTTTACATTTTTAAGAAAATATGAAACATCCAAAAATATTGTGTGCTAAGTTTCTTTTAGTTTTGTTTTTATCTCAAATTTTTCTTTGTCATGAAAAGTGAATTAAGATGTATATGAGACTAATGGGGACTGTATCGAGATTTTCTGAGCCAAAGCTTCATCCGTGACTGTTGAAGAATTTTCATCCGAAGGAACAAGAAATGAAGATTATTCTTTCAACCTCAGAAGCATGGTGAAACGACACTTGAAGACTATTTGACAGATTGCATTTAAGCCTCTTCAATCAATTTGTTGCTATCTATGTATCTGCTAAAGTGATCCAGAAGATTCGTTCTTTGTTATTCTCTCTGAAGATTCTCAAGCTGAGAGTGTTGATTTTCAAGAATCCTTTCAAGAAGCCTCCTCACCCAACGTGCGTTCAAAGTGAAATTTTGAAGAAATGCCCAACAGTTCAGGATGATGTCACTCACTTAGAGGATTCATATGCTCATCTTCAAGTGGTGAAGAAATCAAAGATAAATGCTAAAGTCAAGCTTAGAGTGGAGATCTAGAAGAAATGCAGGCTACAATCCTAGGCGGAGTTTGTTAGATCAAAAAGAAAAGAAAGCTATAAACCAAAGGGGAGATTGTTGGGTTAAGAAAATGGTTTATACTTTGCTTTTCTAAGCATTAATTGTTTTTAGTCTTGGGCCGTAAATAATATTGGGTTTAATTGTAGCTTGGACTGAAAACCCATGTGTTTTCGGTCTAGCATTGGGTTTGGGCCTTGGGTTTGAGGTGCATATATATATATATATATATATATATATATATATATATATATATATATATATATATATATAAGTAGGAGTGAGGAGTGGGGGAAGGAATTGAGGGGAGAACACAAGGGCAGGTGCTAAGTGTGTGTAAATCAAAGTGTGCTAGCGAGAGAAAGTAGAGAGAGGAAGAGTGTGTGTGCGTGAATCTCATATTCATAGAGCATCATTGAATATTATTCAATACACCATAGATTCATCAAGTTCTTCTTCTTCTTCTTCTTCTTCTTCTTCTTCTCCATTTGATCTTGCATCATCCGCTTGATTGGGATTCCGCACCATCAAACGGAATGGATTGATACATCAAGCAAATTTTGGGACTTACAAAATACCAAAAGAAAGTCACATCTTTTCAAAAGTATTCTTTTCAAAATTATTCCTTAAATAATCCAAAGTGGGAAGGTATTTTACCAACTCCTGAACCTACAAAATCACCTCATTCAGGTGTCAGGTCAAAACCTAGGAGTAATTCACGTGCAAAAACCTTTTCAAATTCGAAGGGTACTGCAGCCAAAAATCACTCACGGACTGGACACAAGACTCAAACTACACTCAACGGACCGTTGACTAAGTACGATGTCAGGGTAAATGAGAAAAATCTTTCCTTTGGATTTTATCTTCTGAAAATGTCAAGTCCAATCTAACCTCGTAAAATTCCAAAAGTTACGAAACATCCAGGACTAGGTCTGAAAAATGACAAAACATTGTTCCTGCAACTCACATGCATGCATCTAGTAAGAAAGTTTCTCATGTGACTTCGGGCTCCAAACTTGTTTAGGTTCCCAAACTAACCGTTTAATTTTTCAGGCAATGTGCAAGGAGGAACAAGAAGAGGTGTGGTTAATTGATAGTGCCTGCTCCTTGCACATGACCAAAAGGTTAGAATACCTCTGCGACTTCAGGCCTATTTGTAACGGTGGTCACGTCATGTTCGAGAACAATGCAAATGGAATCATCAGGGGTTATAGTGTTTTGACCACAGGAAATTTATCAGTTCAAAAGGTTGCTTACATAGAAGGTCTCAAGCACAACTTGATCAGTGTGGGCCAACTATGTAAAGCATGTCATCGGGTAGAATTTGATAATGAATATTGCTACATAATGATGAGTGAGAGAAGCACCTGCTTGATCCAATCCAAATATGAAGGAACAATGTATCCTTTGGATGTCTCATTGATCATTGGCAAACCATAGTTTTGTTTCCTATCCAAAGCAATATTCAAAGTTAGCTGGTTATGGCACCGCAAGCTAGCTCATCCGAACTTTCGGTATATCAACAATCTAGTCACCGAAGAACTTGTCGGTAGTCTCCCAATTCTGAAATACAACAATGTTACACGTTACCCAACTTGAGAGTGTGTAAAGAAAACAAAGGGAAGCCATCCTCTGGTTCATGATTCCTCAATTGCTGAACCGTTAGAGCCATTTCACATTGATCTATGTGATCCATCTACCGTAGCTAGTCTTCATAAAAAAATATATTCTTTTTATAGTTGATGACTTCACACGTTTCACTTGGGTCTTCTTCCTAAGACTCATATCAGATACACTACAAATCATAATCAACTTTATAAAAGAAATCGAGCTCCAAATCAAGTTACCAATTAGAAGAATAAGAAGTAACAATGAAACCGAATTTACTAATCATCTCTTGAATATTTTCTTGGTTTCAAAAGGCATCAGTCACAACTTTTCAGCTCCCTACACACCGCAACCAAATGGATTAGTACAGCGAAGAAATCATACAATGTTCGAAGCAGCTAGATCAATGTTAAATGTTGCCAACCTTCCTCTATACTTTTGGACCGAAGCAATGGCAACTATATGCTTTGTTAAAAACTGAAGCATCATTTGCAAGCGTCTTAACAAAACTCCATATGAGGGTCTTGACAACCGTAAACCCAATGTCAGATTCATCCACATATTTGGATGCAGATGTTTTGTGACCAACAACAAGGATCACCTTAACAAATTTGCACCAAAATTAGATGAAGACATTTTTATTGTCTACTCAACCAATAAAGTGGCCTACAGGGTTCTCATCAGACGTACAAGACTAATAGTCGAAAGCTTGGATGTCAAATTTGATGACTATCATGTCCACAAAACTGCTCCGTCAAGTGAAACAAAAGCTATCCCGGAAAGTGATATCCCAGTCTCTTCACGTCCCCTAAATATAGTTGAAATCAAATAGGATGATATCTTTGACCCGTAGAGACAGCTCATCTCTCTGAAATCCTGGTGTCTCTGGTAGCGCAACAACAACATGTTGAAGTATTTGGTCCAACTCTATCTGAAGACTTCACTCAATACTTCCACCTCGCTGGTTGAGAGGGAAAGTTTAACTCCGGTTCCAGTGACAACCATCAAGGTTCCAGTACTAGAAGATGCAGCTCCGGTGTCTATCCGCAGAGTCAATATCAAATCAAATGTTTCCTCAGAATCTGAGGATGAAGAGGTTGAGAACATCGAAACAAGAACAGATCCAAGGGTTATCACTCACTCATCAATCCAGGGGGAACCGTCTTCGGTTTAGGGGAACTCCCATCCTCAGCTCTGGAGGAACTTCCTTCAAATGTTGCTCAAAATCCTACGGTCCAAGATACTTCTGCGGGTTGCTCTCAAGTTGAGGGGGAACTACCTTCTCCAACTGTAGAATCTTCTGAAGTTGAAGATTTTCCCTCCACCACAACCCCTGATCACCAACAACCTCATCTTCAAATTTAGACGAAGGATCACTCACCGAGCCAAATCATTGGAAACCCATCCACAGGAATACAAACTTGACCCTCTAGTGATTTATCGGACCACTGCCACTATGCAACTTTCATGTCCTCATTCGAGCCTCGAACTATTAAAGAAGCACTCATGGAACCTGACTAGATCACCGCAATGAAAGAGGAGTTAGCTGAGTTTGAAAGGAACAAAGTATGGAAACTAGTATCGAAGCCAAAAGGTCACGCAATCATCGGTACTAGATGGGTTTACAAAAACAAGCTTGATAAGTCTGGTGTGGTAGTACGAAACAAAGAAAGGATAGTGGCTAAGGGGTACAACCAACTTGAAGGTGTTGACTATGATGAAACCTATGCCCCCGTAGCCAGAATGGAAGCAATACGCATCATCTTAGCGTATGCAGCACACAAGAATATAAAAGTAGATCAATTGGATGTAAAAAGTTCCTTTATAAACGAAGAAATAAAAGAAGAAGTTTACTTCCAACAACCTCCAAGCTTCGAAAGTCAAGAATTTCTAAATCATTGGTATAAGCTAGAAAAAGTGGTATACGGTCTTAAACAAGATCCAACGGCATGGAATGAGACTCTTTCTGACTTTCTTTCACGCCTGGATACAAAAGAGGTGTGATTGATCCCACATTGTTTAGAAGGGAAAATGGTAATCACTTGATGTTCGTCCAAATATATGTGGATGACATCATTATTGGTTCTGCAAGTCAGGATATGGTCAATGATTTTGGTAAGCTCATGACAAGTAAATTCTAAATGAGCATGAATAGAGAGATAAATTTATTTCTAGGACTTCAAGTGAAACAAGTCCCTCAAGGGATGTTCATTCATCAAGAGAAATATACCTCTGAGTTGCTGAAGAAATTCTCAATGGACAATTGTTCCTCAGCCAAGGTCCCGATGTGTAACGACCCAATTTTTACAAAGAAAATTTTCACTTTTGAGTTAATCAAAACCAATTTCATAAACCATAAATTCCCAAACATATATTTTCAAATTAACATTCATTACATCTTTGTTTTTTTTTTTTTAAACATCAGAGGGTCCCAAATACATTAAAAGAGAGATAGAGTGTGCACCACGTCATCACGTCAGTCTCTTTCTCTTGGGCTCAGATATACCTGAAACAAATCAACAACCTATAAGCGAAATGCTTAGTGAGTTTTCCATAGCGTACCACACACATTCACATACATAAATCCTGTTAGCTAATTAAAGCTATAAACATGCCACAGAAACCATGCAATATGATCCAGCAAGCATGCCATGGGCTACCCCACATGGTCTTTACCTAGGACTTCCATGGGCTACCCCATATGTCCTTACATCCAATGCCATGGGCTACCCCACATGGTCCTTACCTAGGAATGCCATGGGCTACCCCACATGGTCTTATATCCAATGCCACGGGCTCCCCCAGTGTCTTCCATACCAAAATAACATCACATAACATATCAATTCATAAATAAATAACACACACACACATAATGGGTCGGCCTTCGTGCCGTAGACCCATAGGTATGGTTAGAAGAGTCACTTTCATCCAAAGAATACAAATATTGCCCTCCTAATAATTCGCAGCCTCCCGAGCTAAATAACAACAATAATAATACAATCAATGATAGGGCCTTACATTACCTAAGTAAAGGCCCAACCTTCAAAGTCTATCCCCAAGGCCTAATTACCCTTTTCATGCAAATGGGGCCTAATGTCCAAGTCCAATATCCTTAATGGGCCCTTGGCCCAATAAGGCCCAACTGATAAGTCCATGGCCCAATCAGATGAAAAGGCCTCTAACTTACAGAATCCAATCAAGCCCAACAACCAACTGAGCTGCGTACCCCCAACATACCACCCTGGTACGTGCAACATACTAAAGCTTTGGGCACCACGCGCCGCTTACAGCTGGTTACGCCCCGCGTACTATCAGCTTAAGCACTTCTTCCATTAAGTGCTTAATGCTCGATTCCATCACATCCAAAAGTCAGATATAGAATTATTCAAACATCCTAAGGCATAAAGTTGCCAAATTTATGCCCTTGCATGTCTCATAAACACCTAACACTTCCATTAAGACCTTTTCAAGGTCCTTAATCCATGCATGAGACCAATACATCCATCAAGATCCCATTTTTATGCTTCCAAATGACTAAGGGACCTCAGATCTATCATTCCCACTTCATGGAGTTGCTTAACTCACCATAAGAGGTCGAAAACCAAAACCAACCATTTTTATGCTTCTAAATGCCTAGCAACTCCCCTTCTGGAAAGAACTCCAAAATGCTCACCAAAACCCTCTTCTTAAGCTCAAACTCTCACTCACACTCTATCTCAGCTGAAAGCAGACGAAATGGGGCTAAGGAGGCTGATAGGGTTTGATCCAAGAGGCCAAAAGATGTTTAAATAAGGGTTCAAGTTCGGATTTAGGGTTTTGGTCTTCTCTTGTGTATGCCTGGCATACCTTTATGTACGCGTCGCTTACGCGAAATGCCCCCGTGATCATTCATACAGAGTATGCTAAGCGTACTCATAGGGACGCCCAGCGTACTCTAAGGGACCATTTATGACACAATTGGAATTCTTCGAAGGTTTCCAAGCCATGCCTGATTTAGGGCGTTACAACTCTCCCCCACTTGAACTAGACGTCGTCCTCGAAGTCTGTAGCTGCGGATAAATTAGGATAATGCTCCTGCATTTCCTCCTCCGGATCCCATGTCCACACAGAGCCCTTCCGGTGCTGCCACTGCACCTTTACCAACTTCACTTCTTAGTTGCAAAGACCCTTCGTCTTCCTATCCAAGATGGAGACCGACTTCTCGACATAATTCAGGCTCTCATCCACTTGAATGTCGTCCAAGGAAACAACTGCGGTCTCGTCAGCAACACACTTCCGAAGCTAAGACACATGGAAGGTGTTGTGAATCTGACTAAGCTCCTTTGGAAGCTCTAAATGATAGGCTACCTTGCCCACTCGAGCTATGATCCTGAACGGGCCTATAAATCGAGGCCCTGACTTGCCTCTCTTACGAAACCTGATAATACCTTTCCAGGGTGACACCTTCAACAAAACAAAATCCCCCACCTTAAACTCAAGATCCGATCGCCGTCGATCAACATAACTCTTTTGACTGCTCTACGTGACCCGCAACCGATCATGCACCTGCTGGATCAACCCTATTTCCTTAAGTACCACCTTCGTGCTTCCCATCACCCAATGTCCAACCTCGTCCCAGCACACTGGGGTCCTGCACCTCCGACCACATGACATCTCGAATGGAGCTCGCTCAATACTTACATGATAATTGTTGTTGTACGAGAACTCTGCCAGTGGAAGGTACGTATCCCAAATTCCTCCAAAATCAAGTACGCATGCTTGTAAGATGTCCTCCAATGTCTGGATTGTCCTCTCACTCTGACCGTCAGTCTGCGGGTGATATGCTGTACTGAAGTGTAGCTGATTACCCAGTTCCTCATGGAACTTTTTCCAAAACCTGGATGTTAATCGAACATCCCCATCCAAAACCACTGACACCAGCACCCCGTGCCTAGCCACCACTTCTCGAACATAGATGTCTGTCAACTTTTCTATGGATATACTCTCGGAGATCGGAATGAAGTGGTCACTCTTCCTCATTTTATCCACAATAACCCATATGACATCCACTCCCCTCGCCGTCCTCAATAGCTTCATAATGAAGTCCATAGTGATCTCTTCAAACTTGTACATGGGAATGGGTAACGGCTGAACCTTGCCATGAGGCTGCTGGTGCTTGGCCTTGACCTTCCTGCAGGTCAAGCACCGCTCCACAAAACCAGGTGATCTCTTGCTTCATGTAGGGCCACCAATAACTCAGTCTCAAGTCCCGATACATTTTTGTTGCACCTGGATGTATAGAAATCTTGGACTTCTGCGCCTCCTCTAACAGTCTCTGCCTCACTCCCCCTGCTAATGGTACCCACACTCGGCCACACTAAGTCAAAAGGCCACAACTATCCTTGACAAACAAAGGATATTGACCTTGATTTTTCTCTGTTTTCCAGTTCTCCTTCTTCACCCCCTCAACTTGAGCCCCCTTGATCATTTCCAACAAAGGAAAAATTACTTTCATCCTCATACAAATGTCCCTAATCGGGGACCCCTTTGCCTTGCGACTCAAAGCATCGCCCACCACGTTGGCCTTCCCTGGATGTTATATGATCTCACAATCATAATCCTTCAGTACATCCAACCATCTCCTCTGTCCCATGTTAAGGTTCTGAAGATCTATCAAATACTTTAGACTCTTGTGATCGGTAATAATAATGAAACGCACTCCATACAAATAATGCTCCAAATCTTGAGGGCAAACACCACCGCCCCCAACTCCAAGTCATGTGTGGGTTAATTTGCCTCGTGAGGCTTCAACTGCCTCGAGGCATAAGCAATCACATACCCCCTCTGCATCAACATTGCACCCAACCCTGATATCGATGCATCACAGTATACCGCTAAATCATCCAACCCATCAGGCAGTACCAGGACTGGAGCCTCGCATATCCTCCGCCTCAGGGTCTCAAAAGACCTTTGCTGATCCTCACCCCACCAGAAAGTCACATTCTTCTTGGTCAAATGGGTCAATGGCACGACAATCTTGGAGAAATCCTGGATAAATATCCGATAGTAACCTGCTAAACCCAAGAAGCTACGAATCTCCGAGGCATCCCTCGGTACTTACCATCGCATCACAGCCTCCACCTTGGATGGGTCCACCGAAATACCCTCTTGATTGATGACATGCCCCAAAAACTGCACTTTCCGCAGCCAGAAATCACATTTGGAGAACTTTTTATAAAGCTTCTTCGCCCTTAAAGTCTCCAGCACCTCTCTCAAGTGCTACTCGTGTTGATCCCTGGTTTTAGAGTAAACCAAGATATCATCAATAAAAACGATCACTGACTAATCCAACATTGGTCTACACACCCGGTTCATGAGATCCATGAACGTTGCCGGGGCATTGGTGAGCCCAAATTGCATCACCACAAACTCGTATTACCCATAACGGGTCCTGAAAGCTGTCTTCAGTATATCCTCATCCGTAATCCTCATATGATGATACTCGAACCGAAGATCAATCTTGGAGAACCAAGATGCAACTTGAAGTTGATCAAATAAATCGCCGATCCTTGGCAAAGGATAGCGGTTCTTCACCGCCAGCTTATTCAATTCCTTATAATCAATGCGCATCTTGTGCGATCCGTCCTTCTTTTTTATGAAATGGATTGGCACTCCCCATGGAGAACTGCTTGGACGAATGAACCCTCGGTCTAGAAGCTCTTGAAGCTGCGTAGATAACTCCTGCATCTCAGGTGGCGCCAACCGATACGGTGCCTTGGCTATCGGACCAGCACCTGGCACCAAATCGGTGTGAAAATCCACCTGCCTCTCCGGAGGCACCCGAGGCAATTGTTCATGAAAAATGTCTCGAAAGTCCTGCATTATCAGCACACTGACAATATCCGCTACTGCCTCTATTCGCGTATCTGAAACATAAGCCAAAAATCCCGTGCAGCCCTGCTGCAAAAATCTCCTGGCCCTCGCGGCTGAATAGAGGGTCGGACCCTGCGAGGTCCTCTCACCCTGAATGACCAACTCTCCCCTCTTGGGGTTCAAACTCGGACCAACTATCGCTCACAATCGATCATGGCCGCATTGTCTCCCAGCCAGTCCATCCCAATGATTACCTTCAATCCTCGCAACGGTATTGGAAGTAAATGGACGTGAAACCTCTCACCATGCACATTCAGGATGCAGTCCTGATATACCATCGCAGCACTCGCAGTGCGATCATCTGCAATCTCCACCTCGAGTGGGGTATCGAGAGTCCCCGGTGTGCCTCGGAACTTCTTGCTAAGTGCAACAAACACGAACAATTAGGTAGCACCTAAATCAAATAGAACATGAGCCGATATACCATTGACCAAAAAGGTCCTTATTCAAAACATAATACATGCATATAAGCAATTATCAAACACAATATAGAGAAGAATAAACACATACGAGCCACGACGTATGGTGCTGCCCAAGCGTCCTCGGTAGTAAGTTGAAAAGCGCGGCTTTTCACCGCTAGAGTTTCCTACTTGATGGGGTGGCCGTCAGTAATCCTCATAGTGACGGTAGCGAGCGTTGCCACTGATCCTCCTCCTCCTCCCTGCAACCTCGAACAATCGGCCTTTTTATGGCCTATCTGGTTGCAGTGGAAACATATCAAGCCCTTCTCGGGGCAATACTTACTCATGTGGCCCTACTGGCCACAAGACTAACATCCTGATATCCCGGTTGTCCGACAAGCCCCACTATGAAACCTTGCGCACTTAGCACACTGGCCCCGGCCCTGCTGGCCCCTACCCGAAGAATCTGAGGTCTTTGGCTTTTTAGCCTTAGCCCCTACTATTTGTACTTGCTCAGTCTTCCTCTTCGTGCAAGACTCCAACTCCATATCCCTCTCACGAACCTTCTCCACCATCTCATTCAGGGTTTTCAACCCTGTAAAGCTCACAAACTCCCGAATATCATCCCTCAACATATCATGATATCTAGTCCACCTCATCTCCTCATTCACAGCATACTAAGGAATCAACAAAGCTCGCTCACGAAACATGGCGATGATCTCCGCCACCGTCTTAGTGGTCTGTTACAGCCCATAAAACTCCTTCACCAACCCTTGCACCTCAATAGGTGGTGCAAACTCCGTATCGAAACGTCGAACAAGCTCAGCCCACGACATCTCAGCCACACCGGCTGCTCCCACCTGGCTAGTAACCTCACCCCACCAATATCGGGCCCTGTCCCCCAGCATATAAGAAGAAAATCCAACCTTTGCCTCCTCTGGGCTTGAACTCATGCACTGGGCATTCTCAATGTCCACTATCCAGCATCTGCTTACAATGGGGTCCCTGACCCCAGAGAACTCTGGAGCTCCACATGCCTTGAACTCCCTAAACGAGGAAGTTCGGGCTCCGCCCTGACACGCAGAAACATTGGCCCTGAATGCCCTAAGTCTCTCCTCCATGATCTCCAACATACCTTCCTTAACCGTCCCAAAGATGACTGGGGTAGTGTCAAGGATTCCCCTAGTAACCTCGGCTGCAATCAACTCACGCAGCCTTTCATCAATACCATCAGTAGTGTCGCCTGACCCAGCCCCAGATCAAGATCCCGATCCTGATCCCCCTGTTCCCAACCGTGTCATGACCATGCTGAACTAAAATATCATAAATTAAAATGATCTGGATTTCCTTATAAGGGATCTTCTCACTCTTGTCCTCCTCGAGGTCGTCAGATTTAGCAATGCTTCGGGTACAGGTCCTATGCTTCTAGTAGTACGGGCCCAATACTACCTTCCACGCCTACCTGTACCTTTCCCCACTACTCTACCTGATAACTTCAATTCGTCCCACAACCCAACATTCCACACAATTACCAGGTACATCAGCCTCAGACTGACCTAATATTCGCTCTATACATATCAACCAAACCAATCATGACAGGCTGCTTCTATGCATGCAAATTATACACAAAAATGATCAAATAGACTTTCGAATAATAGATTCTACCCTAAGACTACATCCAAATGAGGAAAAGATAATAAGTACAAATCAATCATTCTGAGGCTATAAGCTCCTAATCGTATACAATTTTACAAACATACACTTAGCAAGTTCCATATAATCAATGCAACTCAATATCAGTATAACATGGTTATTCAAATTGGGAAACTACTTACTTGGCTCAGCTGATCACGTGCGTCACACTCTCATCCTTTGGGTTTCTTTTAAATTCCTTTTAGGTTACTTTTGAAAACATTTTATCACCTCCTTAGTTTGAGTCCTGACACACCAGAGGATGTACCCGGATCCCTCAAACCAAGGCTCTGATACCGACTTGTAACGACCCAATTTTTACAAAGAAAATTTTCACTTTTGAGTTAATAAAAACCAATCTCATAAACCATAGATTCCCAAACATATGTTTTCAAATTAACATTCATTACATCTTTGTATTATTTTTTTAAAACATCAGAGGGTCTTAAATACATTAAAAGAGAGATAGAGTGCGCCCCGTCATCACGTCGGGCCCTTGCCCTTGGGCTCAGATGTACCTGAAACAAATCAACAACCTGTAAGCGAAAAGATTAGTGAGTTTCCTAGAGCATACCACAGACATTCACATACACAAATCCTGTTAGCTAATTAAAGCTATAAACATGCCACAAAAACCATGCAATACGATCTAGAAAGAATGCCACGAGCTACCCCAAATGGTATTTACCTAGGACTACCATGGGCTACCCCACATGGCCTTACATCCAATGTCATGGGCTACCCCACTTGGTCTTTACCTAGGAATGCCATGGGCTACCCCACATGGTCTTATATCCAATGCCACGGGCTCCCCCCGGGGTCTTCCATACCAACATAATATCACATAACATATCAATTCATAAATAAGTAACACACACATAACATGCACACATAATGGACCGGCCTTGTTGCCGTAGATCCATAGGTATGGTGAGAAGACTCACCTCCGTCCGATGAATACATATACAGCCCTCCTAATAATTCGCAGCCTCCCGAGCTAAATAACAACAATAATAATACAATCAATGATAGGGCTTTAATTACCCAAGTAAAGGCCCAACCTTTAAAGTCTACCCCCAAGGCCCAATTACCCTTTTCTTGCAAATGGGCCCCAAAGTCCAAGTACAATATCCTTAATGGGCCCTTGGCCCAATAAGGCCCAACCGATAAGTCCATGGCCCAATCAGATGAAAAGACCTCTAACTCACAGAATCCAATGAAGCCTAACAACCAAATGAGGCCCAAAGGCCCAAAACAGCTTAGGGCACAACTGAGTTGCGTACGCCCAACGTACCACCCTAGTACGCGCAGCGTACTAAAGATTTGGGCACTACACATTGCATATAGCTGGTTACGCCTAGCGTACAATCAACTTAAGCACTTTTCCATTAAGTGCTTAATGCTTTATTCCATCACGTCCAAAAGTCAGATCTAGACTTGTTCAAACATCCTAAGGCATAAAGTTGCCAACTTTATGCCCTTGTATGTCTCATAAACACCCAACACTTCCATTAAGACCTTTTCAAGGTCCTTAATCCATGCATGAGACCAATACATCCATCAAGATCCCATTTTTATGCTTCTAAATGACTAAGGGACCTCAGATCTCTCATTCCCACTTCATGGAGTTGGTAAAACAGCTGAAAGTGTGATAAATCCTTGTGCATGCGGGTTATTAATCACATATGATTGATATAATAACTAGCATGTTTTAACTTGTATTCCCCCCAATAAAAGAATGTAAAAACGTTTAAAAGGTTAATTCAGGGGTATGAACTCACCTGACATTGGCGTTTCGGATGAATGGACGGTATATGATGCTAAGTGTCAAGTGAGGACTTGACCACACACGCGAATCCTATTTAACATGCAATGATACATTTAAGTATCTAATTAGTCATTTAATAACTACTTAAGGAAATAAGGATGTCTAACTACATATAAACACTTTGCTACAAGTGCTAGAAGTACTAAGGGTTGCATAGAAGGTGTGTATGGACTCACATTGGAGTTTACTCTTCAAATGATGGCCCTTATGGGTGTTTATGGTTTCAAGACCAATTCCCCCATGAGTTTACAGCCGTAAACTCATGTTAGTGGTGTCATGGGATGTTTAAAGGTCTTATCTCACTCATAGAATCATGCTAGAGTCGAATCAAGGGCTAAGGAAGTGATTGGGGCTCAAAATGGACACAATAGGGAGTTTACGGTCCATAGGCCACTCCTTGAGGAGTTTATGGTCGTAAACACACGAGTTTATGATAGTAAACTCATGTTAGTACATTTCTTTTGTGCTTTGGTGGTTCTAGGCTATGTAGGCAAGGTTCTAGTGACTTATATGAGCATAGGAAGGTGTTAAAGGCACTTAAACACCTTGGAAAGGTGTTTATGATCTATGAAGGTGTTCTTGGTGAGTTTACTACCTTAAACACATGATTTTACGGTATTAAACTCATGTTAGTCCATGAATCATGTGTTTTGCTGGTTGTAGGTTAAGCATACAAAGTTCTAGGTCCATTTCTAAGCCATACAAAGTGCTAAGGGCACTTTAACAGCCTTTGGGGGTGTTTATGGTCTAAGAAGGGGTGTTTACCATTTTGGGAGAGCTTCTTAAACCGTAAATTCAAGTGTTGCTCATTGGGGTATGTTTTGGTGCATTACATGAAGTATTACAAGGCTCTAGGCACTCATGGAAGCTTTTGGAGGTGTTTGAGAGGTAGTTTAACACCCAAAAAGGTGTTTATGGTCCTTGAAAATGGGTTTACGGTCCAAGAATGTTCTTAGACCGTAAACTCATGTTTACTCCCCATTTGTTAAGATTTTGGTGTTCTAAGTCTTTTCATGTAAGCCCCTAAGTCATAACTAAGCTCCATAAGTGGTTTGGAAGGGTTTTTGGGCATCAAAACCCCATTTATGAGTGTTTACGGTCCAAGAGTGTTCTTGGACCATAAACTCATGATTTTTCCACTTTTGGGTGTCTTAAACACGAATTTGCATGTTAAATGAGCTAAACAATAAGTTAGGGTAGATCACTTACTAGTTTAGGGCTTGAAAGAGGCGATTTTGGACCAAACCCGATTTGTAGAGAGAGAAAGTAGAGAGAGAGAGACTCCTAAGGTGTGAAAAGGGTTGGAATGAAACCCACTCAACCCTTATATAGGGTGGAGTTTACGGCCTGGTTGGGGGTCCACCCGACACCAACCACGAACAGGGTTTTTCACGACTACCGTTAAACATGACAATTTTGAAATTAGACCGCCTTATTTTCGGTTTGTTTGACGAATATTATTTAAAATATTCCAACGGGTTTAAATCCGGTCAAAAATATTTTTGGGATAAATTTGGCTAATTTTTGACGTACTTAATTTCGACGTTAAAACTAACGAAAATTTTTGGGTTGTCACATCATCCCTCCGTTAGAGGGAATTTTGTCCCGAAATTAGAGTTTAGTTAAAGAAGTAGGCATGAATGATCGAGTAATAAGATGAGGTCACTTCCTATTCGAATGTTCCTCGCACTCCCAAGTGAACTCCGGTCTTCGCTTGGCGTTCCAGCGAACCTTCACTAGTGGGATGCGGATTCGTTACGCTTGCTTGATTCCTCGGTACACAGTTTCCTATGGGTTTTTCTACGAAGTTAGGGTTCCCAATGATTGCTGTTAAGACGAGTGGGTTTATACAAGTCACGTCGGACAAATACTTTGTCCATGCTGGGGACGTGAATAGACTACGGTGGAATTTATGGAATTCCAAAAGTAGTTATGGTCTGAAAAGGGTTGGACCAATTCTTATAAAGAATCTCGAATGGTCCTAAGCTCTCGGGAAGATAGAGCTTTTCGGTTCTCGGAACATAATGTACTTCTACGGTAGGTTCATCACTGGCGTGATTGCCATTTTGAAGTTCCTATCGTTCTCTCACACCGGGGGTGTAGTTCTTCGGGTTGGTTCTTAGAACGCTCAGGTTATCCTCGAATTTGTGTTTCCTACTGATTGGATTTTAGAGGTTTTCTGGACCATCAGATGTATTGGCTACACACTAGCATGTAATTGGTTTCGTGGAACCTATCTCAACTTAGTGCAAAATGGACCTGCACTTCTGATTCTTGAGGTGTTTCTAACGAAGACTCTCCAATTTAATGAGATAGGGCCTTAGCAGATGATGGTTAGAGGGTTTTAGATTTCTTCGTCGTTTAACAGATGCTTTCACAATATGATTCTTAACTTGGAAGGAATCACGCTCTTACTTGCTTCGCTGTTTCATGGATAGTAGCCTCTGTTCAGGCTAACTTAGTCCTTAGAGATTTTCTGAAGTGTTGGACTATCTCGGGAGGTGGTTCTACTATTTATGTGTGAGATAGTATCCATGGAACACCTATTAGTCCAATAAATCACTAAGAAATGCCCTATTCTTTAAGGCGTTGGTTTATTTCAGTTGCAGAAAGCGCGTGCTCTTGTATAACCCATCGACTAACACCTAGACGAGTGTCAAGTCCATACTCTTCGGGATCTGGGTTATAAGGCTTAACGCGACCTACTTTCGCACATTATTCAAGTATTCTTGGCTGCGGAGGTTATCCTGTGGTTCTTGGCATTCTAGTATTCACCTCGGAGAATGCAGTCTATCGTCTACAGGGTGACGGTGACTTCTACCACGTGAGGAGGCGGAGTGTCCTAGGCACTACTCGTCAGTATCGGGGTGGATGAAGTGCCTGAGTAGTGCTAGCATCTTCTGCAACTACTCTTACGGAGGTTTTGAGTTTCCTCGATCTAGGTCAAACCTAGAGAGTATTGGGTTTCCGTCACTCGGAACTCTAATCTCCTCATCCACTCTTCTCAGAGTTTAACTTATCGCAGTTTCCAGGTTTTCAGGATTTCTGTTGAGATGCTTAATTCGTAGGATTTAAGCGTGAATCGATGGTCGTAGTCAATGTTATTGACTCTTACGACTTGAGTTACTCTTCCAACAAATTTAAGCGTGAATCGATGGCGTCAGCTACTATGTTGTCTTAACCGGGATGACAACAAATTTCGGATTTGTGGTCATTATAGTAACTCAACCCGCAGAGGTTCTCTTGACTCTAGTTCCTATTCTAGGGGATAGGATGAAGGGTTTTACTATGAGGTTCGTGGTAGAGCTCATACTAGGCTTAACCACTAATCTTGGTGTATGCAAGCCATATACAATTGAGGTCGGCAGGATGTTCAGTTGTGCGACTCCACCCCAGACCCACAACCCAACGAGGAACAGGGAGTAGGGAGGAAGCACACATCTTAAATCTTTTTGATCTCAATTATATACCACCCTTATGCATATACTCAGTTATAGTAGTCAGTCCCATGAGTTCTATCCTCTTGATTCACGAACCTGATTGTGAGGTGCGAAGGGTCCTTCTGGGGGTTCTACGAAGTAGGTTTCGGGTGGTTATAGTTTTCTAGAATGCCTGTAGTGTCTTTCGCTTCGGTTCCTATCTGTCTAAGAACGGGTTGGTTAACAGCACGCAATACCCTACTTAGGGGTATTTCGGAAAGTTTTAGATAAGAGCGACGACCGACGGCTCACATTAGGTTTTATTATTAGGTTCGAAAGAACCTTTATTCGCCGAAATGGCTATGGTGAAAGTTCCTTTTACACATCACTAGGAATTTACACGTGGTTGTACTAAGTCAAACCATGATTGATAGAGGCGTCGAAGTTTGCATACATCAACATGAAATAGAATGAGGGTCGATAGGTCCATGTGCCGAACGGGCACACAAGTTCTTGGCGTCTCGGGTTTTGTCCCGTGTATCACTATTGCGGACACCTGGATTGATAGAGTCGACGCAGAACTATAGAGGGTCCTGAGGTTTCAGAATAATGTACTTCTCATGAATGGATTCTCACGAGGCCTCTCTATAATCGCCTAGTATACACTAGTCAGGTATAATTAAGGTGGAAAGGACTGTTGACTGAGTGACTCCACCCTAAATCCACAACCAAACGAGGAACAGGAAATGAGGCAGCATCACTCACTCGAGGTCTATCCATCTTAATTATACATGGCTTTAATGTATATACCGAGCCATTATAGCTTTACCTGATGAAATTTTGAATTCCTACGACAGTGTTGCGACTTTTGTCTTATCGGAAGAGTAATTACATTTAGAATTATCCTTTTAATGTTTTCGGTTAGTTATCTAGGATTGAGAGACGTACTAAAATTCTACTGGGTTTCTTGATGCTTCTTTCTAGGCATTAGAGTCAGACTCCTCCTGCGCTATTGTCGTTCCTTTCAGTTGGGCAATCTCGCTTTAGGTGCGCAATCTCACCACATAGATGGCATACTGGATTGGTCGTCACACTGGTGGTTGATGTAATAAACTCAACCGGGGTTCTGCAGACACGAGCGATATGCCCCTTCATGTTGCACCTAGCACAAAAGAGTTCTTGACAGATGCCATGATGATGGTAGCTACACTTTCTGCCGTGGGGAAGGTTTCCTAGGTATGGTCTTCTTGAAGTCGGGATGGAAGGGCTGGCAGGGGTATTGACTGTCTCAACTCATTGCCCTTTGGAAGGTCCTTGAGCCGAGGTACTTCCCTCCTCGTTCTTGAACGTTTCTCTTCAGTGGATTTGGTTGAGGTTCTTGGGTGGCTGGGTACACAGAGGTTGGTTGCTGTTGTACATTACTTAGATCGGGAATCCCGATAGGGCTCTTGCTAACATTGGCTTTGTTAGCATTTAGATGAGCCATGACAGCTGCTACGACTGCCAAGACTGCAGCTTGGAACGT
Organism: Lactuca sativa; assembly: GCF_002870075.4. Taxonomy (NCBI): domain Eukaryota; kingdom Viridiplantae; phylum Streptophyta; class Magnoliopsida; order Asterales; family Asteraceae; genus Lactuca; species Lactuca sativa. The sequence continues at coordinate 398,335,742 of NC_056626.2, read as the reverse complement.
AGCTTCATCGAATAGGAGAGTCGGTTTCTTGCCAGCGGATTGGTTACGCTTATTCGGAGGCATGGTTTTCCTACACGGAAAGGAACACAAGCTGATGAGAGACGATGGTTAACCCTGGACGTATCTATCCTTACTATATTAGGCATAAATTTTTCCCGTGCCTCGGATATTGGTTTTCTGAGTGTCGACCTACATCCCTATGATGTAGTCCGGGTATTCAAGTTAGGAGTAAAAGTATCGGAAAGCCATGAGATGGAAGTCGTTCCTACTAGGTTATCTTTATACAGGAGAGATTCACTCTCCGACTTTGGAAATATTTGAGGACAGTTCGGAATGAAGACTGCGTAAACAAAGGCTCATGAAGACTTATGGCTAAACACTCTCAATCGAGGTGTTGGGATCCGATCTAATCGTATTACTTGCAACAGGGAAAAGGTGATTTACCTAACAAAGAGTGCGAGTAGTGTAATCACTAACTCACTAAATTGTATTATTTTATGGGTGTATTAGCGCGAAAATAGCAAGGAAAGGACACTTCTCGGATTCCATGTACTGGCTCCCTCTGTCTACCTCTATCCTAGACTGAGACTGACTTTGGTTTTCTTCAGATAAATACCTAGGGTTCTCTCCTCGTGTAGACATACCGAATCTCTACTCCGCCTTACTTCTGGTCCTGACTCTAAGTGTCATCGCTTCATGATGGATGACTGGAATCTCGGAAGTTCAGGCGAATTTCCCACCGATGTCCCTAAAAGTTATAGGCACTTGGTGGTTTCAGTAGTCTCGTCTTGGTTCAATTATTTCCGAACTAGAAATCTTCTCAATGAACCTCTTCTGGGTCTGAATCAACTCTTCTGTCGAAAACTGAAGTGGATAACATTTTCTACAGGGTTCTTGCGAGAATGGAAATGTCTAAAGAATCCTAAGAGATTATTAACATTTCATTGAGTGATCCATATCGAGTCCTGCTAAAATTACATAGGGTTCACAAATTATATATAACCTAGATCCGATAGGCCTTCGAATATGTGATACTACACTATATCCACATCCCAACGAGGAAAAGGAAGTAGTGTGAAACCACCCATTCTCAGTCTATGGTATCCTTATTATATATAACCTTGGAAGTATACCCTTTGTAATCATAGGTATATCAATAAGGGATCTTTTTAGTTTTTCACACAAGGTTATCTATGGATCCTAAAATACCCCTATGGTATTTTAATTTCATGTTTGATTCTTAACTTCTGAATATGATTTTGGGATTAATGTGAGTCTTTTAGTATTCCGAAATACTCCCATAGTATTTTAAACTTTATGTTTGGCTCTAGCATTCCTAGTTGGTAAGTTTCAGACCTGTTGCAACACCACTATCACTCCCAAGCACAGGTTCATCACATCTCGAATAAATGTAGTTGATCATGTTACATTTGTTCCAGCTTACGATTACATAACTGCCCAGGTTTGACGGTAATGCTCAACATCCAAAGACTTTTATTCTTGTTCTTATTGTGATACTTCGTTCGGGTGTTTAGATTCTGGATGTTCTTATACTTTGGTAAAATATGGTTATATTTTAAAGTATAATTCTTGGTGAGAGTGTTTTATCCCTATGTATTTATAGGTTGTATATCTCTTATGAATTGATATACTGAGCTCACTATAAACAATGCTCTGATACCAATCTGTTACACCCCAAAACCGGAACGGCGGAAACGTTTTGGGGTGGATGACGTCATGTCAAGTATCACAACATATGCAGTATAGTAATCAAAGTACAACAACCATTGCATTAATAGTAATAGTTTTACATAAGTTACATTTCATAGAGACATTAAAGTAATACAAAAACTAGTATAGATGCAGCTTGGTTCTAGGCTGACTTTGCAAAAGCTCCCAGGTGTACCTGTCCATCGCTGACCTGAGAATACATGCTATTTTTAAAGCGAGTATCAACATTTTTATAAATGCTGGTGAGTTCATAAGTATTTAGTGTCATTTGTGTAAGTAAACATTTTTATTCAAAATAACTTTATGAAAAGTAGTAGTTTAGAATCTACGGTGTATTAGCGTCCTTTCTAGAAAATCCTATATTTTCTAACTAAAAGCAGTCTTCTACCAAGACCCGACAGAGTTATCTTTTAAAGAGTAATTTTCCCCGAAATACTATCATTATTGGAAAACAATATCTACTTTAAAGGAATAATGAGAAAATCACAAGTAAAAATACCAGGGGAAAAATAACATATGCCTCAGCCGTAATATTGCTGATTAAGGCAAAAGAAATCATAGACTCCAGGAGAATATCGAATGAATGATACGCCTGGCTCAGTCTAACAAAAGGAACACAGACCCCAGACGGTATCAAATGAACGATACGGCTAGCAAGGTCTAAAACAAAGAAACACAGACCCCAGACAGTATCAAATGAACGATACAGCTAGCAAGGTCTAAAACAAAGAAACACAGACCCCAGACAATATCAAATGAACGATACAGCTAGCAAGGTCTAAAAGAAAGAAGCACAGACCCCAGACAGTATCAAATGAACGATACAGCTAGCATGGTCTAAAACATCCGTTAATCCTAAGTGGGTTGTCTCGAAGTACAGTGTTGATTATCGTTACCTTAAGGCCATGAAATATAAGGTAAACATGGAGATAGTCGTAACTATATTGATTGACACTAGAGTACTTGACGCCCTGCAAGCATTAAAATAAATGTGACATTTTTCACCCCTTGGCTTGGTAGGCTGGGGACTGTAGCTAGCAGTCAGGGTGTGGGAGTGTCAGTCCCGTGTAGATCTATACACACAATGCCCGCTCTCCCTCCAAGAGACTCTGGTTACCAATTTGACGACGGGGAGATCCGTGTCTTGAAGATGTATCTCATATTCTGAATTATGTTAGAGGCGCTAGAATAATGATATAGACTACTTTGGATTTCTCGTACTAGAAAGAGTAAATAGAATCTCCTAACTATTCCTATAATAGTTACTAGTGTCTCTGATCTATGAACGTTGACTAGAAGGCTGCCCTTGCTACCCAAGGGAAATGAACTGGTCGATGTAAACCTTTATGTCTATACGTGTATACATGATATATAACTAATGTTTAAATGACCTTCGGACGGATTTCGATACCCACCAGACCACATCCCAACGAGGAAAAGGAAATAGGGCGAACTAGCCTTCATAAGTCTTTTAAACATTATTTATATAACTATACAAGTACATGCATGCATTTAACGTAGTAGAAGCATAGAAGCATAGAATAAAACTTTGGTAAAACCTTTGGAAAACCTTTAAAAATAAGAATTTACGACTTGATATCGTTATGTAAAACAAGCTTTGAAAACCGTTCATAAACACGTTTAGAATATAATTTGACAAAACAATATAAGTAAAGAAAACCATTGTCTAAAACCCTGCTATAACTGGTTTTGAAGTAAAACATACGGCGCAAGAGAGAATTTGAGAAAAGATTTAAACAAGTAAAGACGTTTTGGAAAAACCATCTATAGTATTATACTTGGTAAAACAGCTGAAAGGGAGAGAAATCCTTGTGCATGCGGGTTATTAATCACATATGATTGATATGATAACTAGAATGTTTTAACTTGTATTCCACCTTCCCCATAAAAGCATGTAAAAACATTTAAAAGGTTATGTCAGGGGTATGAACTCACTTGATGTTGGCGTTTCGGATGAATGGACGGTATAGGATGCTAAGTGTCAAGTGAGGACTTGACCACACACGCGAATCCTATTTAACACGTAATGATACATTTAAGTATCTAATTAGTCATTTAATAACTAATTAAGCAAGTAAGGATGTCTTACTACATAAAAACACTTTGCTACAAGTGCTAGAAGTACTAAGGGTTGCATAGAAGGTGTGTATGGACTCACATTGGAGTTTACTCTTCAAATGATGGCCCTTATGGGTGTTTATGGTTTTAAGATCACTTCCCCCATGAGATTACGGCCGTAAACTCATGGTAGTGCTGTCATGGGATGTTTAAAGGTCTTATCTCACTCATAGAATCATGCTAGAGTCGAATCAAGGGCTAAGGAAGTGATTGGGGCTCAAAATGGACACAATACGGAATTTATGGTCCATGGGCCACTCCTTGAGGAGTTTACGGCCGTAAACACATGCGTTTACGGTAGTAAACTCATGTTATTCCATTTCCTTTGTGCTTTAATGGTTCTAGGCTATGTAGGCAAGGTTCTAGTCACTTATATAAGCATAGGAAGGTGTTAAAGGCACTTAAACACCTTGGAAAGGTGTTTACGGTCTATGAAGGTGTTCTTGGTGAGTTTAATACCTTAAACACATGAGATTACGGTAGTAAAATCATGTTAGACCATGAATCATGTGTTTTGGTGGTTGTAGGTTAAGCATACAAAGTTCTAGGTCCATTTCTAAGCCATACAAAGTGTTAAGGGCACTTTAACACCCTTTGGGGGTGTTTATGGTCTAAGAAGAGGTGTTTACGGTTTTGGGTGACCTTCTTAAACCGTAAAGTCAAGTGTTGCTCATTGGGGCATGTTTTGGTGCATCACATGAAGTATTACAAGGCTCTAGGCACTCATGGAAGCTTTTGGAGGTGTTTGGGAGGTAGTTTAACACCCAAAAAGGTGTTTATGGTCCTTAAAGATGGGTTTACGGTCCAAGAATTTTCTTAGACCGTAAACTCATGTTTACTCCCCATTTGTTAAGATTTTGGTGTTCTAAGTCTTTTCATGTAAGCCCCTAAGTCATAACTAAGCTTCATAAGTGGTTTGGAAGGGTTTTTGGGCATCAAAACCCCATTTATGAGTGTTTACGGTCCAAGAGTGTTCTTGGAACATAAACTCATGATTTTGCCACTTTTGGGTGTCTTAAACACGAATTTTCATGTTAAATCAGCTAAACAATAAGTTAGGGTAGATCACTTACTAGTTTGGGGCTTGAAAGAGGCGATTTTGGACCAAACTCGATTTGTAGAGAGAGAAAGTAGAGAGAGACTCCTATGGTGTGAAAAGGGTTGGAATGAAACCCACTCAACCCTTATATAGGGTGGACTTTATGGCCTGATTGGGGGTCCACCCGACACCAACCGCGAACGTGGTTTTTCACGACTACCGTTAAACACGACAATTTTAAAATTAGACCGCCTTATTTTTGGTTTGTTTGATGAATATTATTTAAAATATTCCAACGGGTTTAAATCCGGTCAAAAATATTTTTGGGATAAATTTGGCTAATTTTTGATGTACTTCATTTCGACGTTAAAACTAACGGAAATTTTTGGGTTGTCACAGTCAATGTGGAAGATGAAACTCATCTTGAGTCTTCAGCTTTAGGAGACATGTTCAGACGGAAGAAACTGAAGTTAACTCCAATTCCAAGCCAAGTGCACACCACGACTCATACCGTAGTCTCTGAAAACACTCCGATAGTCCTTTGAGCTTCCGCGGGCTAACCTGTTCATACCCCATCTCACCACTCAGATACAATAAGTGTCACTATTTCATCCCACCATGGAGACACACCCCCAGTCGGATCCCAAATGGATCCCATTGGTTCAAGTCGCCCTAAGGTCTCCAGGGAATCTCTAAGGAACCACAAACCTGAGGGACACCTCGGTGCATTTTAAAGGAATTGACGGTGTTTGTTCAGAAGATTCTTAGTCTAGGTACCGTCCAATTTCTGAGTCCACAATCAGAAAATTTGAAGCTTTTTAGAGAGCAGTTCAAGCAAGAAGGGCGCAACAGAAACAACAACAACAACAAAAAGATAAAGATATTCAAACACTTGCAAAGTACTGGGCAGATTCGTTCAACAATTTCAAGACTGCTCACGACATTTTACAGATTCAAGATTGGGTGTCTCAAATGGAAGCAACAATGCAAAAAACTCAAAATCTTCAAGGTGGTGCTAGTCCATTGAAGCCTCCTCCCACTGCTGAAAATCATGACTCCAATGATGATGAAACTGCAGTTGAAATCAGCTCAGGTCCAATGTTTAGACTTGATGATATTGATTTAGATGATGTTCAGCAGCCTCCTAACTCAGAAGAATTCTTACTCGTGTTTGATGATGAAGAATCCAGTGGATCACAACACTCCACTTCAAAACCAAAGGCAAAGAAGAAGAAGAAATTGGCTGTATCAAGAAAGGAATTTTTGAATCTCCAATCAAAATTCGACCAAATCTTAGCTGCAGTCACCACCAGTGAACCAATGAACACAGAGACCCCTACACCGCATTCTCTAACTGAAAGGGTGGAAAGATTAGAAGAGAGAGAATGACCGGCCGCAAAACGCATCACTCTGAAAGTTGAAATGGGAATTCGAGCCTTGGATAATAGTCGCACTGCTGATCGCATGGAGTTTATGGCACCTGCTGATAACCTCATCAAAGAGGTAACTGCTTGGAAAGACTCATTCAAGACTTCCCTTGAAAAACAAGCAACCCATTCCAATGAACTAGTAAAAGAAACACACAATGCTTATGAATCTACCATTGTGGTTCTTCAATCAACAATCAATGGTTTAAGGCAGTCTCTCACTACAAATTCCAGTGTTGATAAAATTCTTCGATTGACCAAGGAGATATATACACTTGTTTTCAACACTAAAATCCCCAACAATGTCCAAGTCTCTAATTTAATCAAGTATCAGTTCAATGAAACTTTCTCCAAAATTGATGGCTTAAACATTGGTTTGAGGAACAACATATGGATGTTTCCTCAAAATGGGGAAGTGAGTCCCCTTTGCATTCTCATCCGCATCTTCATCAAGGCCATTCGCATCAACCTCCTCCAAGAAATCCAATTCATCAGAGGATTGTGACTCCGCAACCAACTCCACAACCTTCACCGCGACCATCTCCAAGACAAACTCCTCCAAGACAACCAACTCTGGTGCCTTCTCCAAAACAAACTCCACCGCAATAGGATCCGCAACAATCTTCTAATGAAACTCCCCCGTAGTTCAAAAACATGGAACCCATCATGTCCTCGGATCATATAAGCGACTCCCCAGCCACTCACTGAAGAAAAGTTGATTGGAGAGCTGCGAAGTTCGTTGAGAAGATATGGAAAGAACATAGTTTTGACACAACCATTGATAAGACCTTAATCAATTCATGGGTATACCCCATCTAAAGACTTCTTGATAATGATTACAAGCCCATCTTAACCTATGTTGAACCTCCATCCGATGGATATTGGGATATTCCAATTTCTCCTAACTCCAAATTCTTTTTAGTCTTCGAATCTTTTGATCTCAGCCTCCCAGATGATCAAAGACTTCCCCCTGAGTTTGAATGTTTCAACCAGCGTCATGCTAAGCATGGAACTACCTTTGAAAATATCTGGTCCAACGACAGACCAGAAGCGGTCAAAAGTTACAAGGTGAGGAAATTCATGAAAAATGACTTTGATCAGTACACACTCACCCAGAGAGGATCTGATTACATCAGGATGCAGGCTGACTTCCATTGCATGAACCTCGAAGAAGTTTTCCTGAGTGCAAGGGTGTTCCAAGTCAAAGACGACAAACATCCAAAAATGAAGATTGCGTGTGAAAAAGCCAATGATTTCCTCAGAGCATTGGTCTGTGATTTTGGCAAAATTGATGTTGAAATTCACCCTATTTTGGCCAAAAGGTTTAACTTTACAACTCTTGATCCTGCACCAAGCTTCACTAAAGGTTATCAAGAAATGTCACTCGGAGCAAAAAACTTTCCATAGTTAGGAGTGATTTTTATTAAAACCCATAATGGTCTTAAATACTTTATTCCTATCACCGCATTGCATAGGCTGACCAATAAGCAACTGGATACAACTCTGACTTCGATCCAAAGATCTATGAATACGACTGAAGAAGTGAAGTTTGAAATCACTCAAAGGATCCAGTGGCTAGGTAAATTAAGGAAATTTTGGTGGCTCATTATCATTTTCCTGAAGCTCAACAAATGTAGAAAAGTTAAAGAGGTCTCTTTGGGGGAAATTGTTAGAGCAAAAAGTGTCCCTCTTAAACTTAACGATACGCAGTCCATTTTGCTACCGTATCTCTTTTGGCTACCACAATCAGTTTTGCCACTGTAACAGATGTTTATCTACCGCAATTGAAGATCTTGTTTGATCCGGAGTTGAACCACAACCTCTCTACCGCAGTGAAGACTTATTGGTCACATCAACTAACTTAGCGTGTTTGCATTACATTGTCCAGTGAACCTTAGATGGTCACTTTGAGTCAGTACTTTATTATTGTTTATTCAAGATGTAACTTTATGGAACTTAATAAATAGAGTTTCTTTATTCATGTATTAGACATATCTTTATCACTTCTTCTTGTCACATCTCTTAATGATATTTCGAAACTTTCACTCTAAAATACTAAGATCATTTTCACATATCTCTATCTTACCTATTATCTTCGAAGATCCTCTTCACTTTAAATTGATCACACATACTAACTTGTGTTTGAATGCAAACCTCATTATGAATCAGTTTGGCGTATACTTGATATAACTTGTTTTCATTTACATTTCGTTTACTTTTCAACACTTTATAATTCCACAACTAACCATCTAACAAATATAATTTATTATTGTTCAGCTTTTATGATCCTTTGAGATTAACTTATTTTGCAACTATTATCTTGCACTAACGTTCGTTAAAGTGTTTCTCAAATTTTTTTCTCTCAACAATTGGTATTAGAGCAATACCTTGAAGGTTCAAGCGACTACTTCAAGGGAACGCCTCCCGTTTGGTGTTTATCTTGAAGATTTTTTGGATTTTTGCAAGAATTATTTGTTCCTGAAGGGCCAATATATATATATATATATATATATATATATATATATATATATATATATATATATGTGGTTTGGGATAGGATTCAATGTATGGATGAGTTAGGGCTTTTGTCAATGTATTTTGGAGTTGTTTTGTGTATGCTTAATGTTTTTGGTCTAGGAAAGTTTTTGGTCAAGGTGTACCGAAAACCAGTTTTCGGTCTGCTAACCGAAAACTATTTTCGGTCCTAGTAAATATATATAGGTGTCAGGTTGTTAGAGTTAGTAACAATTGTACTTTCATTAGTTTTCGGCCTTGAGTTGTATCAGACGATTTGAAGTTATTAATCGTATGCAAGCTCAGTTTCATTCATCTTCTACTCCATTTCTTCTTTGTTTTCTTATGCTTGATTGATGATTGGTGAAGATCCTTCCATCAAGGACCTTACAATTGGTATTAGAGCTCAAACCGGTGTCAATCAAGTGTGTTTACTCAATTTTCTGCTTCAGAGTCGTGTTCTTCAAGTTTTCGGTCTTTTGAAGCTTGTTTTTGTTCGAGTTTTGAAGATCAGATCACAGTTTGCATTGTGTGGAATAGAGATCTGCTTAGATTTCAGCTATTCAATTGAAAACTTAGTGTTTTCGGTTTGATCTTCATCAACCGAAAACGTATTTTCAATTGATTTCTGCTCAGATCTAAGCTGTTTGGAAGATGTGTTTAAGGTTTCAAGTGTGTGGAAATCAAAATCGACTCGAAAATTTAAGTTTTTCCTTGAAAGCTGTTAGTTTTCAGTTCAATATTTAGAAACCGAAAACTGTTCTTCAACCGAAAACCTTTGAATCTTCAGAAACCGAAAACTGTTCTTCAACCAAAATCTCTTGAATCTTCATAAACCGAAAACCCTTGGATCTTCATAAACCGAAAACTCTTGATCCTTCATAAACTGAAAACCCTCATCATTCAGAAACCGAAAACCCATTTACTTGATCCTTTTATTTCTTTTACAAGTTAATTTTTTTTAAATTAAAAAAAAATCAAAAATCAAAAATCAAAAACAAAAAAAATGGAATCTCATAGCATGTCAGCTCACCATGAATTGGACGCGATTATGGGAAAAAGTCAAAAATCAAAAACAAAAAATATAGAATCTCAAAGCATGTCAGCTCACCATGAATTGGATGCTGATCATCAAGGCTTGTGATCTCGATGATAGGCAAAGGGAGATTAACCATGTCAATTCATACTCCACAACAAATCTTGGGATCCAAACCACCAACAACACTACTTTCTCAAGCTTTTTTACTTCGCAAGTTCATGTCCCTCAAGTTCAACCCTATGTGACTCATCATCTTACCTCATACATAACACCTCAAATGCAGCACATTCAAGTTCCTCAATCTCAAACTTTAGCTCAACATGTTGGTTCTAGTGTTGGTTCATGCACAGCTGCACCAGTTCAATCTCATGGAATCAGTCCTCAAGTTTCATCTTTAAAAGAAAAGGAAGAAAATTTGGCCCTCGCCACTGGTTTGGTAAACTGGTACAATGCTTTTGTGGCCGGAGAACTCTCTCCACAACTCTCATTTGCTAACCTAGATCAGATCCATCCTTAGGATGTGGAAGAGATGGACATTACATGGTAGATGGCCATGGCGGTCTTCAGGGCAAAGCAGTTCTCCAAGAAAATAGGAAAGAACAATTGGAGTGTGAATTCTGACAAGAAAGTGGGATTCAACAAAGGAAAACTGTGATGTTACAATTGCCATGAGCCTGGGCATTTTGCAAGGGAATGTCCAAAGCCAAATCGAAGAGAGAATTCAGAACGAACCATGGTGCCGGTGACCTATGTCAACAAGGGATCTTCTTCAAGAAATTAGACTGCTAACTTGGCGATGGTGGCTCAATCTTTTAATAGGGAAGATCAAGTTCAGGCTCTGAATATTTCAGTACCTGAAAATGCACATCTTGCGCAGATCAAGAATGGTGTGGAAGAAGAAACAGTGAAGAATCCTGAAGAAGATATGATGAATCTTCATTTTGCATTCATGGTGGAAACCACTCCAGAGCCTGCCAAACCCGAGGTTAGTGAACTTGGTTGCTCTCAATCTTGTATTAAAACTATTAAATTTTTGCGAGACCAAATTGAATTAACCAAGAGAGAGAACGAGGACCTTAAATATGAAGCTTACACACTTAGGAAAAATCAAATGCCTTTAAAGACACAATTAGAAAATAAAACAAAGGACTTTAAGAAACTGTAAGAGGACTACACAAACAAATGCGAGAACTATGATCATCTCAAAAGAAAATTTGCTATTGTAACCGTTGAACTTGACACATTGAAAATCGTCTTGAAAATGATGAATTTATTTTTAACAAATTCGATGGGTCAAGTGAATTAGTTGCAAAAATGATAGAAGGAGAAATGCAATGGAAGGATATTACTTTTGGTAATCAAATAAAATTAGGATTAGGATTTGAGAGTGTCCCCTCCCTTCAATCATAATTACACTGCTATTCCTTTGTCTCAAGAAGAAATTGATAGAGAACCTTTCATTGTTTATGGGAAGTCAGCTTCTGAACAATCAACACGGTCTAATGATAAAATCTTCAATACTGACATTTCTACCTCAAGTGCTGATAAGTCAGTAGTTCAAGGGGAGCAAGAAGCTGAAAAGTCTGAGTCGAATAAATATGTGTCCAAATTTGGTGTTAATTTTGTGATGAATCTGTGTTAAATTCAAACACTAAAGTTTTTGTTTTCGGTGGTGTGTTGTTTCGCACTGATAATTTTGAAAATAATGGTGTTGTTTCTGATAAAATTGCTAAATTTGATTTGAATGCTTCTACATCTTCCACGTTTGCTACACAATCTAGTGTTTGTTATTGCAAATGTGAAAATGCTAGAAAATATAATAAAAACCAAAAATCTGACAAGAGCAGTACTCAATCCAATGATAATAAACAAATTTGCTTGAATTGTGGTACTGCTGGACATATTGCCAGAAATTGTTTAAATTGGATGTTTGTGCATCACATGTCAAAAAGGGGAGAGAATGAGTCTAGAGGACGATCTTTAATTAGAAAATCCTCTACAACCCGCTCTAGAGATGATGACTGGAAAAAAAATCAAAACAAGAAAATGGCAAGTTCTAAAAAGAACAAATAGGTTTTCAATAAATTCATAAATAGTTTGCCAAAATTGACCCAAGCTAAGCGAAAGTCAATTTCGTCAAAGAGTAGGTCTGGATCTTCAATCTCTTCGAGTAGAAAATCCACCTGCTCAAAGAAAACTGAAAAGTAAACTGTTTCAAAACCTAAATATCAATGGATGCCAAAATTAAAATATGATTAGTCATCATCCTCCTTTGTATCTGTTGAAAAAGAAAAATTGAAAAATGAATCTGTGAAAGTTAAGGGTCAACCCAGGATTGTAATGACCTGGGTCCCCAAATCAAAATAATGCCGCTTATCGTGCAGCGACAGTTGCGGAGGAATGTCGTCAGACCCTGGTATGTCGACAGTGGCTGCTCCCGACACATGACTGGAGATATCTCCTAACTACGCGACATTCAGACAGTTAATGGGGGATATGTCTCCTTCGCGGGCGGAGAAGGCGGAAAGATAACACAAAAGGGAATGGTGTCCAACGGAGTGCTCAATTTTGAGAATGTCAATTATGCTCCTGAGCTGAAGCACAGTCTTCTAAGTGTCTCTTAAATCTGTGACAAGGGTTACCCAACACACTTTACCGATAAAGAATGTCTAGTCTTAAAGTCGGGCACTGTCATCCCGGAGGAGTGGATTCTCGTAAAATCAAAGCGGGATGGGAATGCCTATATTATCAACATGAACAACAATGTACCCGATGAATTCACTTGTCTCTTTTCCAAAGTCTCAGAACAAAATGCAATGTTGTGGCATCGTCGAATTAGCCTTGCAAATGCAAAGAATTTGAATCATCTTGCTAAGAACGAAATGGTTCGCAATCTGCCTGTCAGAGATTTCATTACCTTTGAAAAATGTGTTTCCTGTGCTCAGGGCAAACACCATCGGAAACCACATCTGCCAAAGCAGGTCAACTCCATCAATCAGGTGCTCCAATTGTTGCATATGGACTTATTGTGGTCCGGTCAATGTCCTCAGAAGTTCATTGTGATGATCGAGAACCAAACCAACAACCAAGTGAAAGCGTTCCGTACAGACAATGGAACAGAATTCAAGAACGCTGTTCTTGATCATTTTTGCACTGAGAAAGGGATCGTGCATCAATTTAGCTCTGTCCGGACGCCACAACATAACAGTGTTGCTGAGCGGAGGAATCGGACTTCACAAGACGCCGCAAGGACGATGCTTTGTGATTCTAAACTTCTAGTTTTCTTTTGGGCGGAGACGATCAACACAGCTTGTTACGTTCAAAATCATGTCCTAATCAACAAAGCCCAGATGAAAACACCGTATGAAATTCTCTATGGACATAATCCATATGTCGGCCATTTCCGAGTATTTGGCTACCCTTGCACCCTTCTTCACTTGGAATCCAACCCAAAATTAAATGCCAAAGCTGATGATTGCTATTTTGTCGGTTACGCTGCTCGTACTGCTTACAGGGTATACAACAAGAAGACAAAGCAAATTGTGGAGTCTTTCAATGTTCGATGGCTTGAAGAGAATGAGACAGACGCTAGGGTGGGTCTTGATTGGCTATTTGACTACACATCCCTATTCAAATCCTTTAGTGTGTCGTCTGATAACCAAGCTAGTTCGACCTCTGGCTCGAAGACTATCATTGAAGACGAAGATAAAGAGGTTGTCTATAGACCACCATTGGTTTCTTCTGATCCTCTGATGGTGTCTACTGTTCCAATTGATTCTCCTAAATCCTCAACACAACAATCTGCTCCAGATGCTGACGCTACTCCTCTAACTCCAGTTGAAAGAGAGTTCATGAACCAAGATGCTTCCACTGTCACTCAAAATCTAATGGAACTTCTCTTTCCCGAAGAAATCGCAGATGGGTTTGTCGCAAATTCACCACTCAAAGATGGTACATATACCGTGGATTTTTCAGCACATGACGGAGCTATTAATATTCATAATCTTTCCGTCTCATTCAATGAATTAGTCATGAAATTCCCTCTCGCATACAATGCGATCATCCGATTGAAAACATCATTGGCCAATTGGGCGACGGAGTTCAAACGAGAAGTCTGAGTGGAGACGTCAACACATGTCTCTATTCTTGCTTCATTTCTCAAATAGAGCCTAAGAACATTGATATGGCTTTGAATGAGCCTAGCTGGGTAGATGCCATGCATGACGAGCTTAGTCAATTCGAAAGGCTCGGGGTTTGGAAGTTGGTGGAGCTGCCTAAATGTAACAAAATCTCTCGACACTAGATGGGTGTTTCGGAACAAGAAAGATGATTCAGGTGTCATTGTCCGTAATAAGGCGAGATTGGTGGTCCGTGGGTTCAGAAAAATTGAAGGTCTTGATTATACAGAAGTCTATGCTCCGGTGGCACGCTTGGAGGCTATTCGTATCTTCCTCGCTTATGCTTTCTACATGAACTTCACCGTATATCAAATGGACATCAAGACGGCTTTACTGTACGACAAGGTGAAGGAAAAGATTTATGTTGACCAACCTCCTGGGTTTGTTAACTCAAAACTTCCTAACCGTGTCTACAAGTTAGACAAGGCTTTGTATGGGCTACATCAAGCTCCCAGAGCCTGGTATGCTACCCTCACACAACACTTGCTCGACCATGGCTATACCCACGACACTACCGATCAGACCCTATTCATCAAGCATGTCGGTGCAGACCAGATTCTTGTCCAAAAATACATGGATGATATCATTTTTGGGTCAACGAATCCCCAGCTTTGCAAAGAGCTCGAGGATGTCATGAAAAAGAGGTTTGAGATGAGTTCATTGGCGGAAATGACCATTTTTTGGGGGTTCAGGTCAAACAATGTTCAGTCGGAATCCTGATTCATCAAGCCAAATATGTGGACGATATGCTAGGAAAGTTCAGGTTCAGAGATGCTAAACCTGCTTTGACGCCCATGGCAGAGAGACCACTGCTGACTCCTGATCTTGAAGGTGAATCCGTAGATCAAACGTACTACAGATCAATGATTGGATGGCTGATGTATCTGACTACAAGTCGCCCAGACATCATGTTTGCGGTCTGTCAATGTGCGTGCTACCAGGCTAATCCTAAACTGTCTCATCTTATTGCTATTAAAAGAATTTTTCGGTATCTCAAAGGCAGCCCAAAATTGGGTCTTTGGTATCCGAAACAGCAATTATGGTGGTTGCAAGCTTGACAGGAAATCGACTTCAGGCGGATGTCAATTTCTCAGAGATAGGCTGGTGTCTTGGCAATGCAAGAAGCACCATACTGTCTCGACCTCAACAGCAGAAGCAGAATATGTAGCTTCTTCTGCCTGTTGCTCTCAAGTCATATGGATCCAACATCAGCTGTTGGATTACAGTTTGAATTTTCAAGAAACTCCTATATTCTGTGATAATGAGGTTGCGATCCAAATTGCTAAAAATCCGGTCCAGCACTCAAAAACCAAGCACATTGACATCAAAGTTCATTTTATCAGAGATTGTTATGAGCGCTCTCTCATTTGGCTAGAACATGTTCACACTGATAATAATGTGGCAGATCTGTTCACCAAGCCGTTTAACAAAGCTCGATTCGATGTGCTGGTAAACTTTTTGAAAATGATTCGCTTTGAGGATTAACGTTTGTTTAGGTTAGTTTAATTTTGCGCGTTTTAATTTCATTTTAATTTCATTCTCACCCATGCACAAATTTAGGGGGAGAAATAAACAAAAACCAAACAAAAATTATAAAATTAAAAATCCAAAAACAATAGAAAATTAGAAAACCCAAAAACATTAGAAAAACAGAAAAATCAAAAATATTTCTGAAAAGTGATGTGATGGGAAGTGATATCAACAAGTGATAACAGGCAATCTGAATCTGTGTAAGGTACCAAAGTTGAATTGTCTAGGCTCTGTGTTCGATGCGCTGGTAGGCACGAAAAGTTTAATGAACTTGACTAGGTGCAGATGAACTTAAGGAATCTAGAGACTCCATAAATCTTGACCTAGATAGTTCCGTTTAGCCTGAAAATATGACACTTGGGTAGGTTGAGCAGGGAGATATACATGAGAATTCACCAGTCATATTAAGAACCCATATCTAGAAATGTGGTTTAACTTTTCCTCGATGCACGGATTCTGTCCTTAATTCTGGTATTGCTGGGGCGACTGGGGAATTCCGATAAAGTAGGTCTGTAGAAAATTATTTTCTTTCTTTCTTACTGTTAGTCATATGTTGCCTCCCCTGTGTGATTGAAGGATCCGACCTGGACTGCAACATATGCAACTCTCTCTCTCTCTCTCTCTCTCTCTCTCTCTGCATCTTCTATCTATGCTATTCTTTCTACCTGTTAGCCATATGTTGTCTCCTTTGCGTGATTCATAATCCAACCTGGTACACAGCATATGCAACCTTCTACTTCTCAATCCATCTAAAATTCAAGTTAGTCATATGTTTCACCCTCTGCGTGATTAGAAGAGATCCGACCTGGGTGTACAACATATGCATTCTAAATCTATCCTCTCTCCTAATAATTCTCTGCTCACCTAAAGTAAGGAGTATCTCAGAAGTCCTTGATTATTAGGGTATGTTAGGAAGCGGGAAACATGTTCTAGTACATCTAAAATTGAACAATTCTAGATTGTCTGTAGATCTCGCTGCTCAATTTAGGTGAACAACAATACTCTTGGTCGTTGTCAGATAAATGGTCCTTAGGAATTTCTACCTAGTAACTTAGGATCAATCTGTCGTATCACTAATAGCATTCCTAAAATTTGTCACAATTTTTCGTGCTTAAGTGGATCACAATATCGGCGATCGACCACATCTATTCATGAAAGGAGAGGTACTGATAAATGGAAAATGATTGTCTAACAAAATTGATCCCATATCACAAAAAAGTTAATCAATTTCAAGATAGAGGATTAAATTTAGTTTGAATTAAAAAATTTAGTTTTTTTTATTTTTTTTATTTTTTATTTTTTTTATTATTTTATTTTATTTTCATTTTTTTTTAGAATTGATAAATTTTAGAAAATGTTTTATTTTATTTTATTTTTAGTCTTTAATTTTTTAGGATTAGTAAAATTTAGAAAATTTTATTTCATTTTATTTTTATTTTGAAATCAATCCTCAAAATGATTTATTTTTGAAAATTTTGAGTTTTGGGCATAAGGCTAAATGAAAAACGGGATCAACCCATGGGTGAAGAACCGAGTTTGGGCCAGGTATATAAGAAAAAGTGGATGCCGAAATTAGTTCTTCCCTCATCTCTCTCTCTCTCTCTCTGACCGAAAACCTCCAGTCTTCTCTCAAAATCCTCGAAAACTTTTCTGTTATTTTCTCAAATCAACCTGTTTTTCTTGAAGGTATGAAGATTCCGACCATGCTCATGTAATTTTTATCCAGAATCGACCGTGAAATCGTGGCAAAATCATGAAAACATGAACTGTCTGCGAGTTTTCGGTCGAAGCCATTTTCGGTTCATCGACTTACCGGCTTTCGGTCCAGCCGAGCCGTTCTCGGTCAAGCTGGCTCAGGCGGCTTTCTGTTGAAGTTGTGTTCGGTCAAACCGGCTCATTTAAGCCATTTTCGGTTCTAAATGGCTTTCGGTCCTCACTGTGTTCGGTCCATGAGTTTTCGGTCTGACTGTCTTGACCGAAAACCCATATTTTGTCTAATAAAATTCAATTTGAATGACCAATATTAATGGATTTATTTGAGAAAATAATTTTAAATTCTTATAATCAAATGTTTTCTCAATTGGCTTGTTTTGTGCAGATAAAATGGCAAGTCTCAAAGTTGTAGAAAGTCACAATGTGTCCATTCTTCTTGATGATCCTCTTGTAGCACACAACGAGTTCAAATCAATGATGTACATGATAAAGGAGTGTTGCATCTCAACTGCACTTACATGGAATCCTATCATTTATCTGAACCTGATCAACGAATTCTAGAAATCTGCAAGTGTCAAGACTGGAGACAATGGATCAGTGAGGATTGAAGATTCTATCAGGGGACGCAATGTTATTATCTCTGAGCAATTCATTAGAGATATCTTGAAGATTGATGATCAAGCTGCTTACCCGAATGAGATTGATCTAAGAACTGTTGATGAGTATCTCGAGAAGATGGGATACGAAGGAGTCTTTCCGCTAACCATAAAGAAGCTATTACCTCCTTACTGGAGGTTTCTAGCCCACATTTTTGTCAACTGCATATCTGGAGAAATACTTGACATGAAAGCCTTCGGACCAAACACTGTGAGCCTAATCAAGCAGAACCGTAAAGGGAAAATCATGTTTCATGGGAGGTACCCTCTCGTGAAATTTGGAAAGTTTACAAAGCTGTCAGACTCTTCAGAATCCCATGGGACGTCTGAACAAATGTCAGTTGATCAAGCATCGTCTGAACATGCAGATGTGAATGACGATGTTATCTCTGTTTCAGATCATGAGGTTGAAAATGTTACTCCATCCACCATTGTTGCTGAAGAGCATGATCTCTCAAACGTGGCGGTTTAGAGTGACTTCAGTGAGGGAACTGAGATTGAAGGAGGAGAAGAAGAGGAGTATGTGAATCTTGATTTGTCCGGTTACGAAAAAGATGATATTTCGATGCAATTCACTGGACTTGAGCACCCTTTACCAAATGAAGACCTCGATGACTTCCTCAATGATATCGACGATGGTGCCAATCCAACACCATAGATAAGGGAGAAAGCTGACGTTCGAGAAGTTGAGCCTCCGGTTACTGTTTAAGCGGCTGATTCTTCAACTCATATGGACACATCATCAGGGATTCCTCCCCTTGATAATGTGGTTCCTACATCCGATCCAATCACAAGTGACACCCAGTTTGACCTGACCACCCAGTCCCCGATGAAAAGACGCAGAATTGATCCAAGGGTGAGACTAGTTTTTCCTGACCCAATTCAAACCACAGAGACTCCTCCATCCACAACATTTGATCCATCTTCATCTATACCTATTCAAGAGAATCCCAGCTCCATCTATGAAGCTGTTGGTTCATCTGATGGCCTGAGATCGTCTCCTCCAAGGCCTTATCATGATACTGTCTCTGAGAGACTAGCTATTCATTTGGCCCAGCCATCAAGTCCAACTCACTCCTCACGCAGAAAAGGAATATCCTTTGAGCAAGGTATATCTAGGGATGATGATGACGTCTCAGTGCCTGAGCTGATAAAGGAGATTAGTGTGTTGAACCAGAAAAATATCGAGCTTGATATCAAGGTTGTAGACCTTCAAAGTGAGAACGCCAGGCTCAATATTCAAGTTGTTGATCTTCTTGAAGATATTACTGAGAAAACAAAGCAGATCACTGATCTTCAAAAGCATTTTGGTTTGTTGACCGCCAGCTACTATGATTTGAAGAAGAAACTGGAAGAAGAATTTGGTGACAAATTCAAATCATCTGTCAATGAGCCAAGAATCTATCTTCCAAACAAAGATGCTTCGGTAGTTCCACCTCCTACAAGATCAACCACAGTTGTCAATCGTTTAGAAAAAGAACCAGTGCAGGCTCTAAGTGTCGTGGCATTAAAACGTGCTAAACTAGCCAAGTCTGTTGAGAAGGGTCAATTTTTGTTCAAGAGGAGCTCGGATCAGAACGCTCCCGTGGATCAACTAAACATTACCTTTACGGATCTTGGAGAAAATCGCTTCAGAGACTTTTATGGTGATAGGTCTGGGATCATCTCATGAGGATTCCATGACCCTCAGAAAATGTGGATTGTGAGAAGGAAGAGTGGAAATACCGAATTGTATAAAGATGCTCACGACTTCCACTCTTGGACCAGGGTTGATCTTACGGAATTATCTAAGGCTCCTTTTTCAAATCCAACAAATGATCCCAAGGCGACACAGTTCAGGTTATTTTTGGAAGGTCAAGTGGCAAAGGGCTTTCCTTCAATGAAGACTGCAGAGCCAATCATCAAAGTATACCCGAGTGTCATTGATCCCAAAACCAATCAGCCTCTTCGGATTCTGATGTGGCCCGCTACTAATAAAGTAAAGCAGATCCCTATCCTTCAAGACCATCCAAATGGATCTCTACACTCCATGCTTTACCGGGTAGTTGATGAAACTACAGCTTCTGCTGTCATCAAACTTAAAAATGGATGCATTCGTGTATATGACAAGAGGGATCTGCTATAATTTGGGAAGTGGGATATTCATCAGCTTTCTATTCATCATATCGTGGTGGCTGAAGACATTTTTGAGCCTGCTGCTAAGGAATACACTACCATGGTTGCTGATATTATTGAAAAGAAGATGTGGAATGGAGCTATGGGAAGGTCAGACGTGCTGGTGGTTGATAAAGACTAAATCATTCTAGCCCCAAACCAAGGGGGAGATTGAAGGGCAATATATATATATATATATATATATATATATATATATATATATATATATATATATATATATATATATATATATATATATATATCTTTTGGGCTAGGCATCAATGTATGGATGAGTTAGGGCTTTTGTCAATGTATTTTGGAGTTGTTTTTGTATGCTTAATGTTTTCGGTCTAGGAAAGTGTTTGGTCAACGTGTGACCGAAAACCAGTTTTCGGTCTGCTAACCGAAAACTGTTTTCGGTCCTAGTAAATATGTATAGGTGTCAGGTTGTCAGTGTTAGTAACAGTTGTACTTTCATTAGTTTTCGGCCCTGAGTTGTATCAGACGATTTGAAGTGATTAATCGTATGCAAGCTCAGTTTCATTTATCTTCTACTCCATTTTTTCTTTGTTTTCTTATGCTTGATTAATCATTGGTGAAGATCCTTCCATCAAGGACCTTACAAGTCCAAACCAGAAATTTTATGATAAGTTCTTCAATTGTTATGTGTTGATTCAAGCTTAGATGAATAAACAAAGTTTTTGAATGCTTGTTCAATTTTCTGTTGCAAAATCAAGTTTATAATGTTCTTATGTTGTTGTTGAAGAAAATTTTGGGGTCTTAAAAATTGTTGAAGATTTGCTCCAGGAACTTTATTTATGCCGTGGAAATGCGACACAAATTTTGGGCTTATTATTCAAGAAAGTGGTGATTCTCTATGAAGTTTTTCTTTCTAGCATCCTCTTATGTTCTTCATAAAAAGGTATGATATTCATCCTTTCAACTCAAAAATGTTGCTGTGAATCTTTATGATGAAGTGTATGGACGTAATGTAGTGTTTGCATAAAGCCATATGTCCTTTTTACTCTTTTTGGTAAAGAGTATTCCACATTATTTACCTTCACAAGTAAAAACCATGTGCATAAAGCCATATGTCCTCTTTTCACTTCAGCGTCTCTCATCAGCCCTTCCATCCTCCTTCTTTCTCCCTCCTTTTTCTCATCAGCCCCACCCCTTCTTATGTCACACCCCCAAACCAGAACGTCGAAAACGTTCGGGGGTAGAGGACGTCATGTACAATATCACAACAATTGTATAATAGTAATCAAAGCAACAACAACCATTGTATTGATACTATATAATTTACATTGTGTTCAAAACATTACGTGTTTAACATTAAACTATATCAAAAGATAAGATGTAATGCTACTATGCTCCGTCTTCGTAAAGCCTAAGAGGGTACCTGTCTTCTAACTTTCCTGAGAATACAAGTGGTTTGAAAAATTATGAACATTAAAGTTGGTGAGTTCCTAAGGATTTTTATTATAGAAAGTATATTCTTTGTTCTTTGAACATGTTCGTGTGTTCCTACAGAAAATCCTATATTTTCTTAGTAAGAAACATGACCATACTAGTGCCTTCTATGATCACTTAGTTTATACTAGCTATATATAAACTAATGTCAAACGGACAGTTGAATGTGTAGATCTTCCCTAAGCGCACAACCAAACAAGGAACATGAAGTAAGGCGGAAATCACGCATTCCATTGCCTATCAGATGTTATTTATATATAAGTCTAACTGTAGCACCTGGTTCCTGGTATGTAAAATTTATCTAAGTGTTTTGCATTTTTTGCCTTGGACTCGGCGAGTTGTAGGCACGACTCGCCGAGTAGAGACGGGAGATGGAGCATGTTTAAGTTGGCGACTCGGCGAGTCCATATTCTAGACTCGGCGAGTCCCCGTTGTCTGATGAAACCCTAATTTCAAGGGTTTGCACCCTATTTAAGTCATCTTATGCACCCCCAAGCTCGCCCCCTTCACCCTCAGAGCTCCCTATATCGTCCAACCCTTGTTCCTTGTGAGATTGAAGTGCTTTGGTGTGTTTTCTTGAAGATCTTGAGAGAAAAGGAGAGTAGATCAAGAAGAGAAGAAGGAGGCCAGACATATTTGTGTTATTTCAGTGATTTCCTTGAGGTATAACTCAGTTTCCCTCTGTTTTCATGCTTATAGTCCTTTATAGCTCCATTAAAGTCCTTCTTGGGCCATTTCCAAGCTTGATTATGAATTAGGGTTTGTAATAAGTTGATTAACCTTTAGATCTAGGCATGATTGAGCTCCAGGAGCTCGGATCTACTGCCTTTATGGAGCCATATTGCATGAAAGCCCTAGATCTACTTTTTTAGTGCATTTTGAGCCCTAAAACCTTCATTGGTGTTTATTTACACGTAAAGTTGAAAACTTTACGTGTTAATCAAGCCCTAGAAACCCAGATCTAGGTATGGCATGAGCTGGATTCAAGCAAAATCAAATATATAGTATTTGCATGTGATAGACTCGGCGAGTCGTTCATCGGAATCGGCGAGTCGAGTCGCGAGTCCCCGAGTTTTCCCCCTTTTCGTGTTTGCGGAGTGGAGTAGTGAGTCATGGGGTGTGACTCAGTGAGTCGGAAGCCAGACTCACCCATGAAGGAACTCAGCGAGTCAATGCCCTGTCTCGGTGAGTCCAAGGCAATTTTCTTTCCTCAAGAACAGACTCGGCGAGTTGTTCCTACAACTCGGCGAGTCTCAGCATAGATTGTTCTTCGGATGAAGATGAACTCGACGAGTTGTTCATACAACTCGGCGAGTAGGATGAAGGACTATTGGACATCGGTTAGAAGAAAACTCGTCGAGTCAATGCTTAACTCGACGAATAGAGACGAGATTATGGTCAATCGAATGTATAGGGACTCGGTGAGTTGGCAAGCCAACTCGGCGAGTTCGGTCAACTGGAAGTTGACTTTGACTTTGACTCTTGGCTTGGTTAGGGGTAAATGGACATTTTACCCTGAGGTCGGTTAGCAGTATTTGACTGAGTATTTTGTGGGAATTATAGCTGGAGGATTTCCGGGGCAGTAGCAGCAGAAGACAGTCATTTCCCACGCAGAGCAGCAGCTACTTTGAGGTGAGTTACCTTCCAGTAGCGGTGGATCTAGGACCACAATGTCGGCCCACCAATAGGAATTGTATGATAGATGTTTGTCTCTGTGATATTCATCTAGGGTTGCTACTTCCTGTGATATGCTATTGTGCTAGTATGATATGATGCTATGTGCTAGTGGCAGTAAGGGGAGATAGTCCCCCAGATTACCGGTCGATAGGGTCGAAGGGGGCGGTCATGCCCAGCCATGCCAGATATATTATGTGATATTTGTGTTATGTGGTAGTAGTAGGGGTGAAATAGTCCCCAGTACCCGGTCGAGAGGACCGAAGGGGAGACCAGCACCCAGATATGCTAGTCAGTATCCGGTCGAGAGGACCGAAGGGGAGACCAGCACCCAGATATGCTAGTGAGTATCCGGTTGAGAGGACCGAAGGGAAGGCCAACTCCCAGATATACTAGTCAGTATTCGGTCAAGAGGATCGAAGGGGTAGGTCGGGCGCCCAGATATGCCTGACAATATATGTATGTTATGTGATTATATGGTATGTGGTATGTTAGGGGAACTCACTAAGCTTCGTGCTTACAGTTTTCAGTTTTGGTTTCAGGTACCTCTTCTTCGAAAGGGGAGGAGCTGGCGCGGTAGCGACACATCACACACATGCCTCGTATTCCGCACTATGAGATCTTCCTGGGGATTTGTACTCCGACATTATTATGTTTTATAAAATGTTTTTCCAGACATGCGATATCTTTTAGGAAATGATATGATCAATGAACGTTTTATTTCTAATGTTTTGCTAAGTATATGTTTTAAAAATGAATGTTTTTGGCTCGTATTTTTGGGACGTTACAAGTTGGTATCAGAGCCCTGGTTTGAGGGATTCGGACACACCTTTGGGGGTGTCTGAACTCAAATCGAGGGATTAAAAGATTTTAAAGAAAGAAATATTTTCTAAAAGCTAAGTAAAGAGTTTTAAGAAGGATCGAAGTGTGTGATGTGTGCGACCGGCCGAGCTCAAGTAAGTATTCCCCAAAGTACCCATACACGCTTATGTTATGTTTATTAGTTTCAGTAGAATAGAATGCTAGAATAGGACTAAGTATCTAGGGTGATTCCTTAGGTGCCTGCTTTATGTGCTTCAGTGTATGAAAATTGCATGCTAGAATTGAGTAGACAGCAGTAGGATAGCCTGTTTAGGTTATGCCTGATAGTATGAGTTTAACATTGTATGCTAGTTCAGCTTCTCTTTATGAGGACGGATTTGCTTGAGATTATTCCCTTTTGTCTGAATGTTGCTTGCTTTGTGCTTCGTAGGACTCTGAGTGATGGGAGTTAGACATTAGGTGAATACGTCACGTCACATGTGATCAGGGTTGAATAATCTTAGAGTGGTGGATTTGGCCCTATTGCGCAGCTCTTGTCTGAGTGTAACCGTTGAAGAGCCGAGTCTGTTACTCGAAGGATTATGTGAGCCTAACCTCAAGTGATGGTATTCAGGTAATGAATAATTGGCATTACAAGGAGGCCTTCAGTAGCTGAGGACTGGGTAGGGTGGAGTTAGAGATTTTCCTGGGGCAACCCTGGGATGAGTATAGTAGTGATCAGCGGTAGTGAAAGGGACCTGGTGGAGTTAAGGAAGTCCTTAGAGAAGGTATGGATAGATGTGGAAGGTAGTATGGGCCCATACTACTGAAAGCAGAGGATCCGTACCCGAACCGAGGAAGGCCAAGATAAGACCAGGGAACTTGTAGTAGGTGTGATCCCTCCAGAGGTATCAGTATCGCTAACGATTATTATTTATGTATTTCAGAATGGTGGTACTACGCTCGAGGCCAGCAGTTGGCAGTACAGGAGAGGGATCGGGTTCGGGATCAGGTTCCGAGCTAGTAGATGAGGGGCTACGTGAGTTCATCGCATCAGAGATCACCAGAGGCATCCTTGAGTCGACCCCCATTATCTTCGAGTCGATCAAGGAAGGGATAGTGGAGTTGATGGAGGATCGCCTCAGGGCATTCAGCAGTGACATGGCATCTAGCCAATCGGGATCTCACACACTGTCCTTCAAGGACTTTCGGGGCAGTGGTGCGCCGGATTTTCACGGGGCGAAGGACCCCATAGCTGCCAGGCGATGGATTGCAGATATTGAGTCTGCACAGTTGACTAGCTTCTGCCCTGAGGGGTCAAAGGTGAGATATGCAGCAGGATGTTTGAAAGATCGAGCTAGGGATTGGTGGGAGTCCATTGGTGACTTGTTGGGAGCCTCGGCTGTCGAGGCTATGACCTGGTCGGACTTCATGACCAGGTTTAGGGTAGAGTTTGCGCCGGCTGTCGAGCTTCAACAACTGGCCAGGGAGTTCCTAGATATGAGACAGATGACGGAGACTGTGGCGGAGATCACCGCCAAGTTCCGGGAGAGGGCGTTGTCGGTGCCCCAGTATGCGGGTGATGAGGATATGAGGAGGACCCGCTATCATGACATGTTACGAGCTGATATTCGGGAGCATGTCATTTTTTCAGCTTGCCCTACCCTGGACTCTATGATTGCCAGGGCAAGGGGAGAGGGAGATAGATATGGAGCACATCCGGAAGAGGAAGGCGGAAGAGGGGCATGTTTTGGGGGCTTCGGGGAAGAAGCCCAAGGGACCAGATGTGGGGCCGAAAGGCCAACATGGGCGGGGCCGCTGCAGGAAATGCGACAAGACGCACAAGGGAGCGTGCAAGTTGGGATCGTCAGGCTGCTACAAGTGCCGCAAGTTAGGGCACTTCAGCAGGTATTGTACCGCCCCTACACCTGTGATACAGACGTCGGAGTCGTTGTGTTTCCATCGCAACTAGAGGGGCCACAAGAAGGCCAATTGCCCCCAGTTGACAACATCAATGCCGGTTAAGGCGCCAGCTCTAGCTACCCTGCAGATTACAGATGGCCGGCAGGGCAAGGCAGAGGCTCCAGTGGTGAGGAGTCGGGCGTTTCAGCTGACTACCGAGGAGGCACGGGCCGCACCCGATGTGGTGACAGGTATGATTCTTTCCCTCTATCTTATTTTTATGATGTTATGATATTGATTTATGCTCTATGTATATGCGTTAGGATCATTCTATGTGAACGGTATCCTTGTTCAGGTGTTGTTTGACTCGGGTGCCACCCGATCACTTGTTTCCCTTGCGCTTAGCAAGAGGTTTACTGAGTCTTCGGGCATGTTGGATTGCCCTTTAGAGGTAGAGATTGCCGATGATCGATCGTTGCAAGCGTCAGCAATATTCAGGGATTGTGTTCTAAGGTTATTTGAGGAGCGCTATTTGGTGGATTTGGTTCCCATCCCATTACGGGGGAACAAGGTGATTATAGGAATGGATTGGCTGAGCCCTAATGGGGAGGTGATAGATTGCGCACAACAGCTAGTGCGGATCAGGACCCCAAGTGGGGGAGAGTTGGTGATCCACGGCGAGAGGCCACAGCGTGGACCCACAGTATGTTCAGCAGCGAGACGAGTAATGCGATGGTGAGCGAGGTTCCAGTGGTGCGAGACTACACTGATGTGTTCCCGAAGGAGCTTCCTGGAATACCTCCGGAGCGTCAGGTAGAGTTCAGGATCGACCTAGTTCCTGGTGCGGCTCCGATAGCCAAGGCACCCTATCGGTTGGCTCCTCCTGAGATGCAGGAGTTGTCTACGCAGTTGTAGAAGCTGCTAGACAGGGGATTTATTCGACCGAGCAGTTCACCCTGGGGAGCCCCGATCTTGTTTGTGAAGAAGAAGGATGGGTCGCATTGGATGTGTATAGATTACTGGGAGCTGAATAAGGTAACGGTGAAGAACCGTTATCCACTCCCGAGGATTGATGACCTCTTTGCTCAGTTACAGGGAGCATCTTGGTTCTCCAAGATCGATTTGTGTTCCGGTTGTCATCAGATGAGGGTCAGAGAGGAGGATGTACAGAAGACCGCGTTTCGGACACGTTATGACCATTATGAGTTCGTAGTGATTCCGTTTAGGCTCACCAATGCTCCTGCCGCGTTCATGGACCTCATGAACCGCGTGTGTAGACCGATACTGGATCGGTCTGTGATAGTTTTCATTGATGACATCTTGGTTTATTCCAAGACGCAGGAGGAGCACGGGGAGCATCTGAGAGAGGTTTTGGAGACCTTGAGGAGGGAGAGCTTGTATGCCAAGATCTCCAAATGTGAGTTTTGGTTGCGCGAGGTGTAGTTTCTTGGGCACCTCTTCAACCTAAATGGGATTTCAGTAGACCCGGCCAAGGTGGAGGCCGTGATGAGATGGGAGGTTCCGAAGTCTCCATCCGAGATTTGGAGTTTCCTAGGAATAACAGGCTACTATTGGAGATTCATTTAGGATTTCTCCAATATAGTCGTACCCCTGACACGGTTGACTAGGAAAGCCGTGGTCATTTGATGGGGGCTTGAGCTGCAGGCAACATTCGAGATTCTGAGGCAGAGATTGTGCGAAGCGCCAATCTTAGCCTGCCCGAGGGCGTAGAGGATTTTGTGGTATACTGTGATGCGTCTATCTCGTGCTTAGGCGCAGTATTGATGCAGAGGGGACATGTCATTGCCTATGCCTCGACGCAACTAAAGCCTCACGAGGCGAACTACCCGACACATGATTTAGAGTTGGGGGCGGTGGTCTTCGCCCTCAAGATTTGGCGACATTACCTCTACGGGGTTCGATGTACCATTTACACGGACCACAAGAGTTTGAGGTACGTCATGGATCAGCCGAATCTGAACATGAGGCAGCGTCGGTGGTTGAACATGGTGAAGGATTATGATTGCAAGATACTTTATCACCTAGGGAAGGCCAATGTGGTGGCCGATGCACTTAGCCGTGAGGCGGCGCCGATCGGGGATGGGTGTATGAGGATGACGGTGGTGACTCCACTGTTAGAGCAGATTCGGGAAGCTCAGCAGGAGGCTATGAAGGAGGAACATCGGAAGAGTGAGCAAATAGTGGGTCAAGTGACCTCTTTCGATTAAGATAGCCGAGGATTATTGACACTACACCGTAGGGTGTGGGTGCCGTATCATGGAGGCGTGCGCCTGATCTTGATGGAGGAGGCGCACAAATCCCGATTCTCTATTCATCCAAGGGCGACGAAGATGTATAGGGATCTTCGTCTAGACTATTGGTGGCCCTACATGAAGCGGGATGTGGCGTGGTACGTCGAGCGGTGTTTGACCTGCAGGAAGGTCAAGGCCGAGCATCAGAGACCGCATGGCAAGATGCAGCCGTTGGATATCCCGTTGTGGAAATGGGAAGATATTACGATGGATTTTATCACAAAGCTTCCCCGGACGGCGCGAGGAGTAGATTCGATTTGGGTCATTGTGGATCGGTTGACCAACAGCGCCCATTTTATTCCAATCCAGGAGAGTATCTCAGCCGAAAAGTTGGCCGATATTTATATCAGGGAGATAGTGGCGTGGCACGGGGTGCCAGTGTCAGTGATATCAGACAGAGATGTGCGGTTCACTTCCAGGTTTTGGAAGAAGTTTCATGATGAGTTGGACACTCGTCTGCATTTTAGCACCGCCTTTCACTCGCAGACGGATGGTCAGAGCGAGCGGACCATCCAGACGTTGGAGGATATGTTGCGGGCGTGTGCGCTAGACTTCGGTGGTAGTTGGGATACCTAACTTCCCTTGGCTGAGTTCTCATACAACAACAGCTACCACGCGAGTATTGACAGTCCTCCATTCGAGATGTTGTACTGACGGAGGTGCAGGACCTCGATATGTTGGGGTGAAGTTGGCCAGAGGGTCAGGGCTAAGCATTTTTGTCAATGTAATAGTCTAGGTCAACTCTTGTAACTCTTTTTGAAGTAATAAAGATGAAATATTCGAGTATTTTGTGAATTATGTGTATTTATGTGCTTATAATTTAATTATAAATGTATAATTAATAAATAATAAAAATAAGCGTCAAAATTAAAGTATAAGATAATCCCGATATCTCTACATAAAGTTGTAGAATATGTCTCAAGGTTTCCGTACATATAAAGAATGCCGAAATCCGAGTTATAACGAAGAAGTTATGACCCGTCGAAGTTTTACGGTAAAACCGGCACGGCATCGGGGAGCGTAAATAGTGAATTTACGATAGAGCAAGATTTAGCCTTAGCAATCTAAACAAAAGTCGTAGAATATGTTAAAATAAGAACATCGATAAAAAGAACGCCCAAATCTGACTTCGTATGAAGAAGTTATGATTTTTCGAAGTTTCGGAATAGCAGTGTACAACCCGAAATTCGAATATTAGATCGAGCGGTTTTTAGCCGACACGACCTGAACGAGAATCGAAGATCTCGTTAAGGGTAGCGTAACGAGAAAAAGATGGGTGAAAACGGATGTCGGATGAAGAAGTTATGAGGATTTAACGGACCAATCGTGTCCCGGCCCGTTAATAATATAAAATTTAAAATCGAGCCAAAATTAGCCGACGAAGTCTAAACGAAAGTTGTAGAGTACGTTCCCACCTTCGCGTGGATATAAAGAACGTCGAAAACGGAGTTCGTATGAGAAAGTTACGAATTTTTGAAGTTGTAACTCGAAATCGCGAAATCTGATGCTAGAACGATGACGTGGCAAGATCCTGACCGTCGCTTGCTGAACACGGTCCTCGCTTCGGATTGCGACACGCCACCCCTCGCTTACGCCCCGCGTCCGAGGCCTGTACGCCCAGCGTATCTTCGCTCCTATCCTTCCGAGTCCGAGTGCGAGCCAGCTGGTGCGAGCTGACAACCTTATCCGAGCTACGCCCAGCGTAGCGCTGCTGGACGCCCCGCGTAGACCGAGGCTTCACGCCTATAAAAGGGGTCCGAAGGCAACACCATTTCTCACACCTTTTTCACTTCTCTCTCTAACTTCTTTCTCTCTCTACAACCCCAAAACACCTCTAAACCCTAGTTTAGCCCCTTAGCACCCTAGGGAAGCCCCGAGGCTCCCGGAGTCCCGAGAAAAAGGAGTTTTTCGGTTTCGAAACGTTGCTCCAATCAAGTCCCGGTTTTCGATAAAATTCGCTGTAAGTATGCTACGCTTACGCAATTTTTAATATAGCTTTCAAATAATTATAGGAATGTCATTAGGTCCTTAAAATAATTATTTGGGCTATAATTATGAGTTATATCGAGTATTATTAACGCTTAGTAATACTCGGACTAATTAATTTGTCGCGGTTATCGTTAAACTAAACCCTAGTGGTATCGGTACTAGGTTTTATCGAAGGAATATCGTTTTGAGAGTATCGAAGCGCTGTCCGAGTGCCGAGTCACCACCTACTCAGGTGAGTGCATAGTTACTTTCAGCTTACACATAGATATGAAGTATTTTATAAATTACGTGCTATGTGTGCATATTATCTGATTACTTGCTATCTACGAACGTTGTTATACATGTTTTCAATGATTTAAACTGTATATGTATTTTATATCTACGAAAATGTTGGGGTAAAACATGGGTAGATGTAATAGGTGATGTGTGATAAAATGATGAGAGGCCTCGATGTTGATGTTGTTGTTGTTTCTGTCATCTAGCGGAGTATGGATGACGACCACGGACTCTTCTAGACAGTCCAGTGGAACACTAGCAGGCTCGCAACCTGTAGGTGTTTGTGAACGACGTGTTCACCGGTGTACTCCATCCCCCACATGGTTTCCTTTAGGACATTTATTGCTGAGGAATCCCCTTAGCAGTAGTGTCCGTCCCGATGATGATCCTTAGGCTAGGTCCCTTATGATAGGTGTTTAGGGACGTAAAGTGAGGATAACGGGAACGGGTAATCGGGTTATTGTTGATTGATGAAATTAATAAACTTATTTATTGTGGGTTGAAAACCCTATGTGCTCACCAGGCTCCCAAGCCTGACCCACTCAGTTTTATGTATTACAGGTAGTGGCGCATGAGCATAGATGTGATGTTTTGGACGAGGGATTACGGATATAGGCCTGTAGATATGAAATAATGTAGTAAGGCTTATATTGTACTGTTTATGCTTTTGATCTGTACGAACATGACATCCCAAGTCCTTTAATGAAATACATTTCTATGGAAATGCTTTTGATAAATCTTTATCATATTTTGTTTTGGGACAAATTCCGCAACACTTTCATTTAAAATGTAACTCTGATTTTTAAACAAAGCATAAACAAACCGGTCTTTTCTGGCCGTGATTTTGGGGATGTCACAGTTGGTATCAGAGCATTAGTTTAAGCGAACTAGGAATTTGTAGGATTTCTAGACTTAAACTTAGAATGCTAAGCGATGATTGTGAGGTGTGAGCACTAGCTTATTTTAGGAATTGTGCCTAAAATGCTTTTATGTGCTAAATGCTTTGTGCATAATATGCTGTTAATTGTTCGGATCTATGGTCTGTTGCCGACCGGATCTGGAAACCTTATGTGTTTAGGATTCTAAACGTACGACTACGATATTAGAACTAGCATGTAAACGTTTCGGAGTGATAAGGACGATTTAAACGTCTATCCTAAATAAAGATCTAAATTCACCTTATTCGGTGTATAGATCAAGATGGCAAGGACCCGTAGCGGAAACGTAAACGCGAATGGAGATAGGAACCAACCCCTAGTGGTTCAACAAATACCTGTTGTAGAAGAAGTTGCACCTGAGCCAGTCACGATGGCCGGAGTGCAAGCGATGATCCAGGCTATGTTGGATCGTCAAATGGAGGAAACTAGACGTTTGCTCCAGCAAAATCGAGAGGAAGGAACTATTCAAATCGAACAGCCCGAGTTGAACGAAGGGCAGACTGAGGAAGGAGACTACAGTGGAACTGTTGGTCAAGTCAACCAACCAATAGTTCAAGAAAATAACCAAGATAACGGATTCGAGAGAAATGGATGCAAGTACAAGGATTTTCAGACTTGCAAGCCATCGACTTTCACGGGGAAGGAAGATCCAATCGGAGTCATGGATTGGATCTCGGAGATGGAGTTAGCTTTCATGACATGCGGTTGCAGAGGGAAGCTACAGACCACGTTTGCAGTGTGTCAGTTTCGAGGAGGCGCTGTACGTTGGTGGAATACTTTGGGAAAGACTTTAAGCCCCAACAAACCCCTGGAACTGACATGGGCAGAATTTCTGGTACAATTCAAACGAAAGTACTGCTCAGCTCAAAACCTGCTCGAGCTAGAGAACCAGTTTCTAACCCTAAAGAAGGGGAGCATGTCAATCGATGAATACGCGAACAACTTCACAGAAAAGATGGAATTTGCCTTGCGTCTTGTTCCGGATGAGCTGACGAAAATTGATAAGTACACAAAGGGATTACCATGGGAGTACGCGGTGCCAGTGCGTCAGGCACCTACTTTGGAGGCAGCTATCTGGGCCGCCAAGTCTGTGGAGGATATGATTAAGGGAAGAGCTGCCAGCAAAGTCGAGGTTAGCGAGAAAAGGAAATTTGACGGATCCTCAATGTCCGGTAAGAAGGGTAGATTCTCGAAGTTTGGTTCGAGAGGAGGAGGATCAGAAGCGAAGTGGTGTGACAAGTGCAAGAAAAAGCACTCTGGGAAGTGTGATGGAGGGGTCACTTGTTACAAATGCGGAAAGCCTGGGCACTATGCCAATGAATGCACGTTCACTAAGAAGGTCTGTTATGAGTGCAACGAGGAGGGGCACATTTCAAGGGATTGCCCGAAGAAGAAGGAGACAGGAAGACCCAACATACCACCGAAGCCGAAGGCGAGAGCCTTCCAGATGACGCTCGAGGCTGCAAAGGAGGCAGCAGACGTCGCTTCAGGTACCTTTCTTGTAAATGGTTTGCCTGCAAATATACTATTTGATTCCGGAGCCAACTACTCCTTTGTATCACATAAATTTGGTGGGAAATTAGCATTGCCTGTAGAAAAATTAGATAATGCCCTGATTGTAGAAGTTGCCAGTGGCAAATTCGTACCTGTTAGTAATCGTATTAGGAACATCGTCATTGACCTAAACGGAAACGAATTCCATGAAGAGCTATTACCCATAGAGTTAAACGGTTTCGACATTGTTTTGGGTATGGATTGGCTTAACGCTAACGATGCTGAGATTCAATGCCGAAAGAAGATAGTAAAGGTGAACCCACCCGGAAAGGAATCATTTATGGTGTACGGGGACAAACGCAGAGTGAATTCTGGAATCATCTCCCTGATGAAAGCCAGGAAATGTTTGTCCAAAGGGTGCGCATCGTACTTGGCATTCGTAATCGATGCCAAGAAGGAGAAGAAAGAGGTGCAGAATATACCGGTTGTGTGTGATTATCCGGAAGTCTTTCCCGAAGACCTTCCCGGATTACCACCTGATAGACAAGTGGAGTTTCGTATAGACTTGTTACCAGGAACAACACCGATAGCAAAGGCACCTTACCGATTAGCACCGACGGAGATGAAGGAGCTCATGACGCAACTTCAGGAGCTGTTGGACAACGGTTTTATTCGACCTAGTTCATCAGCCTGGGGAGCTCCGGTGTTATTCGTAAAGAAGAAGGACGGAAGCATGAGGATGTGTATAGACTACCGAGAGCTGAATAAGGCAACGGTGAAGAACAAGTATCCATTGCCAAGGATTGATGACCTATTCGATCAGCTGCAAGGTTCGAGCTACTTCTCAAAGATCGATCTTAGGTCAGGATATCATCAGCTGAAGGTGAGAGAGCAGGATATTGAAAAGACTGCATTCAGAACAAGATATGGACACTACGAATTCTTGGTTATGTCATTTGGACTAACCAATGCTCCTGCAGCATTCATGGATTTGATGAATAGGGTTTGTAAACCATTCCTCGATAAATCCGTGATAGTGTTCATCGACGACATTCTCATCTACTCGAAAAGCCAAGAGGAGCATGGCAAGCATCTACGGGAAGTATTAGAAGTGTTGAAGAAGGAGAAGCTTTTTGCAAAGTTCTCCAAATGCGACTTTTGGATACGGGAAGTCCAATTCTTGGGTCATGTTGTTAACCAGGAGGGAATAATGGTTGACCCCGCAAAGATCGAGGCTGTAATGAAGTGGGAACGTCCAAAGAGTCCCACGGAGATTCGAAGCTTTCTAGGATTAGCCGGATATTATCGACGATTTATCCAAGGCTTTTCTTCGATAGCTGCTCCATTAACAGCTTTGACTCATAAAGGAGCTACGTATACGTGGAGTGAGAAACACGATGAGGCATTCGAGAAGCTAAAGAAGAAGTTATGTGAAGCACCGATACTTTCTCTACCCGATGGAGTCGAAGATTTCGCAGTTTATAGTGACGCTTCTGGAGTCGGGTTGGGTTGTGTTCTGACCCAAAGAGAAAAGGTGATAGCATACGCATCTCGACAATTGAAAGAGCACGAAAAGAACTACCCCACTCATGATCTGGAGTTGGAAGCGGTAGTATTTGCCTTAAAGATATGGAGGCATTACCTCTATGGCACGAAGTGCAAGCTCTTCACTGATCATAAGAGTCTCCAGTATCTCTTTAATCAGAAGGAGTTGAACATGAGGCAACGACGCTGGCTAGAACTTCTCAAGGACTATGACTGTGAGATACTCTACCACCCAGGTAAAGCAAATATTGTTGCTGATGCTCTCAGTCGGAAAGTCAATCTGGAAAGGAAAAGGCCAAGAGCGTTAAGAATTGAAGTCGTTTCAACGATTGTCGAAAGTATCAGGAAAGCTCAAGAAGAAGCTCTAGAGAAAAATGACCGAAAGGAAGAACGTTAGTGTTCGGTACAAACAGTCGAGGACTGAAGGTATTCCAAGATCGAATTTGGGTACCTAAGACGGGAGGAATAAGAGATCTTCTGATGGAAGAAGCACACAAGACCATGTACTCGATTCATCCCGGTAGCACTAAAATGTATAGGGACCTAAAACCCTACTACTGGTGGCCGACGATGAAGCTCGATGTTGCGAAGTATGTGGCCGAGTGCGTAACATGTGCGAGGGTTAAGGCACAACATCAGAAACCGTATGGGAGTTTAGAACCTTTACCTGTACCCATGGGTAAATGGGAAGACATCACCATGGATTTTGTGACTAAACTGCGCAGGACGAAGAACGGTCACGACATGATTTGGGTAGTCGTGGATCGTTTCACCAAGAGTGCACACTTCATAGCAGCCAACGGGAAGTGGTCTATGGATAAGCTCGCAAATGCTTACGTGAAGGAAATTGTAAGACTTCACGGTGTTCCTCTTACGATTGTATCAGATCGTGATAGTCGTTTCACGTCAAGGTTTTGGAGGAGTCTACAAGAGGAGTTGGGTACAAAGTTATGTTTGAGTACTGCTTACCATCCGCAAACTGATGGTCAGAGCGAAAGAACGATTCAGACGCTGGAAGATATGCTTAGAGCATGTACCCTCGAATTCCATGGGAATTGGGACGAGCACTTACCTCTGGTAGAATTCTCCTACAACAATAGTTTTCACTCAAGCATCAAGATGGCACCTTACCAAGCCCTGTACGTACAAAAGTGTCGTACGCCGTCTTGTTGGCTTGAAGCCGGAGAGAAGCAATTTATGGGCCCCGAGATAGTCCATGAGACTGCCGAGAAGTTGAAGGTGATTAGGGAAAGAATGTTAGCAGCTCAGGATCGTCAGAAGAGCTATGCTGACAAGAAAAGACGACCGATAACCTTCGAGGTTGGGGATTTCGTTCTGCTTAAAGTCTCACCATGGAAGGGACTTATACGATTTGGGAAACGAGGAAAGTTGAGTCCAAGGTTTATTGGACCGTTCAAAGTTCTTCAGAAGATTGGGAACCAAGCTTACAAGCTGGAATTGCCCGAAGAACTCAATGGTATTCATAACACTTTCCATGTGTGTTATTTGAAGAAATTCACGGGAGATGTTCCCGATATAATTCCAATCTCAGAGTTAAGGATGGATGAGAATAAAAGGCTGATCGAAGAGCCTGAGGCAATTGTTGACCGTAAGACTAAGAAGTTACGACGCAAGATGGTCGACTTGGTGCTAGTCCGATGAAAACATTCGAATGGGCCGAATCTCACTTGGGAAACAGAGATGACATGATGAGTCGCTATCCACATCTGTTTGCTGATGCATGATTCCGGGACGGAATCATCCTAAGGGGGAGAGAATTGTAACGCCCGGGTTTCAGGGCTAAGCATTTTTGTCAATGTAATAGTCTAGGTGAACTCTTGTAACTCTTTTTGAAGTAATAAAGATGAAATATTCGAGTATTATGTGAATTATGTGTATTTATGTGCTTATAATTTAATTATAAATGTATAATTAATAAATAATAAAAATAAGCGTCAAAATTATAGTATAAGATAATCCCGATATCTCTACATAAAGTTGTAGAATATGTCTCAAGGTTTCCGTACATATAAAGAATGCCGAAATCCGAGTTATAACGAAGAAGTTATGACCTGTCGAAGTTTTACGGTAAAACCGGCACGGCACCGGGGAGCGTAAATAGTGAATTTACGATAGAGCAAGATTTAGCCTTAGCAATCTAAACGAAAGTCGTAGAATATGTTAAAATAAGAACATCGATAAAAAGAACGCCCAAATCTGACTTCGTATGAAGAAGTTATGATTTTTCGAAGTTTCAGAATAGCAGTGTACAGCCCGAAATTCGAATATTAGATCGAGCGGTTTTTAGCCGACACGACCTGAACGAGAATCGAAGATCTTGTTAAGGGTAGCGTAACGAGAAAAAGATGGGTGAAAACGGATGTCGGATGAAGAAGTTATGAGGATTTAACGGACCAATCGTGTCCCGGCCCGTTAATAATATAAAATTTAAAATCGAGCCAAAATTAGCCGACGAAGTCTAAACGAAAGTTGTAGAGTACGTTCCCACCTTCGCGTGGATATAAAGAACGTCGAAAACGGAGTTCGTATGCGAAAGTTACGAATTCTTGAAGTTGTAACTCGAAATTGCGAAATCTGATGCTAGAACGATGACGTGGCAAGATCCTGACCGTCGCTTGCTGAACACGGTCCTCGCTTCGGATTGCGACACGCCACCCCTCGCTTACGCCCCGCGTCCGAGGCTTGTACGCCCAGCGTATCTTCGCTCCTATCCTTCCGAGTCCGAGTGCGAGCCAGCTGGTGCGAGCTGGCAACCTTATCCGAGCTACGCCCAGCGTAGCGCTGCTGGACGCCCCGCGTAGACCGAGGCTTCGCGCCTATAAAAGGGGTGCGAAGGCAGCACCATTTCTCACACCTTTTTCACTTCTCTCTCTAACTTCTTTCTCTCTCTACAACCCCAAAACACCTCTAAACCCTAGTTAAGCCCCTTAGCACCCTAGGGAAGCCCCGAGGCTCCCGGAGTCCCGAGAAAAAGGAGTTTTTCGGTTTCGAAACGTTGCTCCAATCAAGTCCCGGTTTTCGATAAAATTCGCTGTAAGTATGCTACGCTTACGCAATTTTTAATATAGCTTTCAAATAATTATAGGAATGTCATTAGGTCCTTAAAATAATTATTTGGGCTATAATTATGAGTTATATCGAGTATTATTAACGCTTAGTAATACTCGGACTAATTAATTTGTCGCGGTTATCGTTAAACTAAACCCTAGTGGTATCGGTACTAGGTTTTATCGAAGGAATATCGTTTTGAGAGTATCGAAGCGCTGTCCGAGTGCCGAGTCACCACCTACTCAGGTGAGTGCATAGTTACTTTCAGCTTACACATAGATATGAAGTATTTTATAAATTACGTGCTATGTGTGCATATTATCTGATTACTTGCTATCTACGAACGTTGTTATACATGTTTTCAATGATTTAAACTGTATATGTATTTTATATCTACGAAAATGTTGGGGTAAAACATGGGTAGATGTAATAGGTGATGTGTGATAAAATGATGAGAGGCCTCGATGTTGATGTTGTTGTTGTTTCTGTCATCTAGCGGAGTATGGATGACGACCACGGACTCTTCTAGACAGTCCAGTGGAACACTAGCAGGCTCGCAACCTGTAGGTGTTTGTGAACGACGTGTTCACCGGTGTACTCCATCCCCCACATGGTTGCCTTTAGGACATTTATTGCTGAGGAATCCCCTTAGCAGTAGTGTCCGTCCCGATGATGATCCTTAGGCTAGGTCCCTTATGATAGGTGTTTAGGGACGTAAAGTGAGGATAACGGGAACGGGTAATCGGGTTATTGTTGATTGATGAAATTAATAAACTTATTTATTGTGGGTTGAAAACCCTATGTGCTCAC
The DNA here is from genome assembly GCF_002870075.4 of Lactuca sativa. Taxonomy (NCBI): domain Eukaryota; kingdom Viridiplantae; phylum Streptophyta; class Magnoliopsida; order Asterales; family Asteraceae; genus Lactuca; species Lactuca sativa. The sequence goes on along the minus strand of NC_056626.2, from coordinate 398,297,339 downwards.
CAGGCTCCCAAGCCTGACCCACTCAGTTTTATGTATTACAGGTAGTGGCACATGAGCATAGATGTGATGTTTTGGACGAGGGATTACGGATATAGGCCTGTAGATATGAAATAATGTAGTAAGGCTTATATTGTACTGTTTATGCTTTTGATCTGTACGAACATGACATCCCAAGTCTTTTAATGAAATACATTTCTATGGAAATGCTTTTGATAAATCTTTATCATATTTTGTTTTGGGACAAATTCCGCAACACTTTCATTTAAAATGTAACTCTGATTTTTAAACAAAGCATAAACAAACCGGTCTTTTCTGGCCGTGATTTTGGGGATGTCACAAGCACCGAGGTGGTGCTCAAGACGACCGAGAGAATCCAACAGGTTCGAAGCAGGCTTTAGACTGCGGAGAGTCAACAGAAAAGTTACGCTGACAAGCGTCGATCAGACCTGGAGTTCCAGTTCAGGGATATGGTTCTCCTGAAAGTGTCGCCTTGGAAAGGCGTCATTCGATTCAGGAAGTGGGGCATGTTGGGCCCGAGATACATTGGTCCGTTCAGGGTTATAGCTCGGGTGGGCAAGGTGGCATATAGGCTGGATCTGCCAGCCGAGCTCAGTAAGATCCACAGCACCTTCCATGTCTCCCAGCTGCGGAAGTGCCTAGTGGATGATTCAGTGGTGGTACCGCTAGAGGATATACAGGTTGATGACAACCTGAATTACATTGAGCGCCCAGTCGTAATCCTCGAACGGAAGTCGAAGGATCTGAGGAACAAGAGAGTGGAATTAGTGAAGGAGCAATGGCAGCACCGAAAGGGTTCAGAATGGACTTGGGAGCCGGTGGAAGAAATAATGGAGCATTACCCCGAGCAGTTTTATGATCGAGCAACAGACTTCGAGAACGAAGTCTAAAATAAGTGGGGGATATTTGTAGCACCTGGTTCCTTGTATGTAAAATTTATCTAAGTGTTTTGCATTTTTTGCCTGGGACTCGGCGAGTTGTAGGCCCGACTCACCAAGTAGAGATGGGAGATGGAGCACGTTTAAGTTGGCGACTCGGCGAGTCCATATTCTGGACTTGGCGAGTCCCCGCTGTCTGATGAAACCCTAATTTCAAGGGTTTGCACCCTATTTAAGTCATCTTATGTGCCCCCAAGCTTGCCCCCTTCACCCTCAGAGCTCCCTATATCATCCAACCCTTGTTCCTTGTGAGATTGAAGTGCTTTGGTGTGTTTTCTTGAAGATCTTGAGAGAAAAGGAGAGTGGATCAAGAAGAGAAGAAGGAGGCCAGACATCTTGGTGTTATTTCAGTGATTTCCTTGAGGTATAACTCAGTTTTCCTTTGTTTTCATGCTTATAGTCCCTTATAGCTCCATTAAAGTCCTTCTTGAGCCATTTCCAAGCTTGATTATCAATTAGGGTTTGTAATAAGTTGATTAACCTTTAGATCTAGGCATGATTGGGCTCCAAGAGCTCGGATCTACTGCCTTTATGGAGCCATATTGCATGAAAGCCCTAGATCTACTCTTTTAGTGCATTTTGAGACCTAAAACCTTCATTGGTGTTTATTTACACGTAAAGTTGGAAACTTTACGTGTTAATCAAGCCCTTGAAACCCAGATCTAGGTATCGCATGAGCTGGATTCAAGCAAAATCGAGTATATAGTATTTGCATGTGATAGACTCAGCGAGTCGTTCATTGGACTCAGCGAGTCGAGTCGCGAGTCCCCGAGTTTTCCCCCTTTTCGTGTTTGCAGAGTGGAGTAGTGAGTCATGGGGTGTGACTCAGTGAGTCGGAAGCCAGACTCACCCATGAAGGAACTCGGCGAGTCAATGCCCTGACTCGGCGAGTCCAAGGAAATCTTCTTGCCTCAAGAACAGACTCGGCGAGTTGTTCATACAACTCGGCGAGTCTCAGCATAGAATGTTCTTCGGATGAAGATGAACTCGACGAGTTGTTCATACAACTCGGCGGGTAGGATGAAGGACTATTGGACATCGGTTAGAAGAAAACTCGTCGACTCAATGCCTAAATCGACGAGTAGAGACGGGATTATGGTCAATCGAATGGATAGGGACTCGGCGAGTTGGCAAGCCAACTCAGTGAGTCGGGTCAACTGGAAGTTGACTTTGACTTTGACTCTTGGCTTGGTTAGGGGTAAATGGTCATTTTACCCTGAGGTCGGTTAGCAATATTTGACTGAGTGTTTTGTGGGAATTATAGCCAGAGGATTACCGGGGAAGCAGCAGCAGAAGACAGTCATTTCCCACGCAGATCAGCAACTACTTTGAGGTGAGTTACCTTCTAGTAGCGGTGGGTCGACGGCCACAATGTCGGCCCACCGGTAGGAATTGTATGATAGATGTTTGTCTCTTTGATATTCATCTAGGGTTGCTACTACCTGTGATATGTTATTGTGCTAGTATGATATGATGTTATGTGCTAGTGACAGTATGGGGAGATAGTCCCCCAGATTACCGGTCGATAGGGCCGAAGGGGCAGTCATGCCCAGCCATGCTAGATAGATTATGTGATATATGTGTTATGTGGTAGTAGTAGGGGTGAAATAGTCCCTAGTACCCGGTCGAGAGGACCGAAGGGGAGACCAGCACCTAGATATGCTAGTCAGTATCTGGTCGAGAGGACCGAAGGGGAGACTAGCACCCAGATATGCTAGTCAGTATCCGGTCGAGAGGACCGAAGGGGAGGCCAGCTCCCAGATATACTAGTCAGTATCCGGTCGAGAGGACCGAAGGGGTAGGTCGGGCACCCAGATATGCCTGACAATATATGTATGTTATGTGATTGTATGGTATGTGTTATGTTGGGGGAACTCACTAAGCTTCGTGCTTACAGTTTTCAATTTTGGTTTCAGGTACCTCTTCTTCGAAGGGGAAGGAGTTGGCGCGTTAGCGGCACATCACACACATGCCTCGTATTTCGCATTATGAGATCTTCCTGGGGATTTGTACTCCGACATTATTATGTTTTATAAAATGTTTTTCCAGACATGCGATATCTTTTAGGAAATGATATGATCGGTGAACGTTTTATTTCTAATGTTTTGCTAAGTATATGTTTTAAAAATGAATTTTTTTGGCTCGTATTTTTGGGACGTTACACTAATGTATAAGCTAAGGAACCATATAATTAACAATTAAGGGTCCTTTACGTTATACTGGTTTGTAAATAAGTGTTGAACCTTTTCTAAATATGTTCCTATTTCCATTCGCTCTACCGTAAAGTATTGTTTTCAATAAGTAATCGTATTTGTTTCTAGAAGGTTGAATTGTAAATTGTTTGCTTGTAAAATAATGACGTTTAACCTGGAAAATCCTATATTTTTCCATACAACCGAATTATAGTCTTAAACGTTCCAAGACCGAAAAGTACAAGTATAATTGCCATACTTAATTTGATGATACCTAGTTTTATTCATAAGTAAAACTAGTTGAAGATGTGTTTGCCCTGTAAACTAGATGCGATGTTAATACCCTCCTATGATCACTTACTACATACGAGTTTAATATAAACTAGATGCAATGTTAATACCCTAGCATCTATATGAAAGAGCAGGATATGCCCCGTGACAATTGTATGGAAGACCGGGATTTGGCCCTCGGCAGGAAATTATTTGTAAGACTATGGTTTGGCTAATAGCACTAACTTATTTATGTTTTGTATGTGGTACTTTGGGGAAACTCACTAAGCTTTTGCTTACAGTTTATATTTGTGATGTTAGGTACTTCTAGTATTAAGGGGAAGGGACCGGCGTGATGGCACAACATTTTCTCCTCACTATTTTATGAACTTTTGATATTGTACTTTGATGATTTGACATTATTGTTAGATTGTGGTTTCGGAACAATGTGATGATTATAACTCTTTTTTTTTTAATGAAAAAATTTTATCTTGGTTTTCGGGTCGTTACATTGGGGAAGTCTGATGAGCACATAAGGTTTCAACCCACAATAATTAAATTCTTTAATTAAATTCTTTTCATCAAACAATTCAACACGATTACCTATTCATGTTATCCTAACATTATGACCCTAAATACTAGTCTCAAGGGACCTACCCTAAGGATTATTTTATGCACCAGGGGTTGACAACACTGTTTAAGGGATTCCCTAAAAAATGTATGTCAATAAGGTAACCAGGGGGTGGAGTACATCTTTAGTGAACACATTGTTCAAAATCACTTTCAGGTTGTGAGCTTGTCAGTATTCCACTGGACTGTCTAAAATAGTATATGTTAATCATTTATACTCCGTTAGACAATTAGATCATCTATAAAGTCAAGGCCTCTCATTTTATCATCATCTCATCTGTTCTATGTTATGATATATCATATAGTCATCTAGATACTTCATATATATGTTCAAGTCGAACTTACTATGCACTCATTTGTTAAAGTGATGATTTGAAACTCGGGCACCGCTTCGTTTCTTGCACTTGACCTTTCCTTTGACGTGATCTAGTATCATTATTACTAAGTCTTATTCTAACATTTCAAATGATAGTCTACAACTATCAGCCATTCCAATAAATACCGATAGTTCTATCAAATAAGGATTAACCAGGCAGGACAGTTAGGAGGTATTACCATTTCCGCATATAGGCTTTCAGAAATCCAACAACCAACCCAACATGACAATTCTAGCTCTTATTTATCGGTTCTTAATAACAACTTATTTTTATAAATATAATTTAAACTAAAATAACTAGATTGTAGCTTCACTTACCGTGGTTTCTCCTGACCAAAGTTCGGAAATCCCACTCGTAGGGATCCTATTTAGTTGAATACCTCACGGGCTATAGGGCTATGCCAGAACAATAAAACTAAAGGTAAAGTTGGCTAAAACATAGAAAAAGTCAATATAATTGGTTCTAGAGGCGTGAGGATGAAAGATTATACGAAAGCGGGTATTTATAGCCGGAAATAAAAGACATTTGTGTCGCGCACCATAAAAGCGCGCCGCACATTATGGTGATGTGGATCCTCAGAACTGACGACACGTGTTCGAAGAAGGATGGAGCTAGGTGGTGGCCGTTGGAATACTATGCGTGCCGCACACGTGCTCGTACCAATTTCCAAATTTTCAAAATTGCATAAATTTTTCATACGAGCTCCATTTTTGACATTCTTTATATCCACATGTAGCTATATATGACATCAACAACATAGACTGTTTAATCCCATGTAAAATGCATAATTTTCTCATCTGGCGTTTATTTTCGACTTTATTTATATCATTGAACTCCTATTAATGAGATCTTTAATTCAAGTTTAGATTGTTTTGGCTAACAATCAACCAATTATAATTTCGATTTCTTTGCATACATTATTGCGCTGAAATTTCAAAAAATTAAAACTTCCTCCCGCGAAGTCAGATTTGGAGATTCTCTATATACACATTCTCGATTTAACGACTAATATGACTTCTGTTTAGATCACTAAGGCTAAAAAATAATTTATCAAAATTTCACTTTTTACGATGCGCAGAGTCATGCCAGTTTAATCGTGAAACTTCGAAGAAGCATAGCTCCTTCATATGAAATTGGATTTCAATATTCCTTATATCTCAGGAATCCTCATCTCGACTAATTCGTGTTTCATCAAGGATATTCATCTAAATTATTATTCTATTTTGACGCGTATGTTATTCATATTTTTATTATATCACGATAAGTATGCATATTACATGTAATTACACATAGAAAAAATAATACTCAGATAACTCTTTTTATTTACTTCAAAAACGTTACAATTATTGACCCTAACAATTACATCATCTTAGTAATTCCTAGAGAGAAATGCAAGCGTTACACATGACATGAAACATTATTTCTTTTTATGGTTTATAAATTATTGGTTTTAATTTTATATGTGATGATGGGTTAATTTTAGTTTATAAAAATGATATTCTTTACTTAAAATCAAAACGTAGCTATGCCATCTATGAAACCATTGGAAGCATAAAAGATAGAAAAAGTTCAATATTTAGTGTTGATTCATCTAAGGGAGTTTTGGATATAATTAATCTTTGGCATTATCTCCTTAGACATGTAAATAGGAAGTTCATGTCCAAACTCTAGTCTAATGGGATTTTGGGGTCATTCGAATAAAATATTATCATGAACGGAAAACTTGTTTATTGGCAAGATGAAAAAAGTTCCATTTAAAGGAATGGTGAAAGAGGCAAACATCTATTGGAATTTATGACACGTATATTGTGGACCATTTTGATCTGCCACTAGATATGGAATTATATAATTCATGATCTTCATTGACGACTTCAGTAGGTATGCATATGTTATTTTGATTAAGCATAAGTCTGAAATATTAGATATGTTCAACATTTTCCAAAATAAAGTAGAGAACTAGCTAAAAAAGAAGATTCAGATCCTTAGATTAGAAAGGAATGGTGACTATTTTAGTAAAGAGTTTTTATATAATCTTAGGAATTTTAAGGTTGTATCACAATTGACTCCACTTGGGAAACAAAATGGTGCAACCGAGTGAAGAAATCATACATTACTTGATATGATTCGATCTATGATGAGTCATATATCGCTTGCAATCAGTTTTTGGGAATATGTCTTAGAGCATACAACTAAATTCATTCATCCTATACTATTAAATGTGTCTAAAACACTATTAGAAATATGGAATGGGTCTAACCATGTGTGTCATATTTGCGAATATGGCTTTGTTAGGATTATGTATGCTGTAAAGCCTAGGACACACTTTAACCCATATTAGAGAAATGGTATTTTATGGGTTACCTTACTTGATCCTTTCATTATTATTACTAGAAACCCTTTAAGAACAAAGTCTTTGTTTCTCAAATAGCTGCATATCTTTAAAAAGTGATGTTATCCCAAGAAATCAGTAGGAACCAAGTTGAAGCTAAAAAGATTCAAGAGAAAGAGCCTATTGTTAAATATAGTTCTCAACCAGAGGTCAAGGAGCTGATGAGGTTTAATAGCATGAAGTACACTATCTAAAGGTAGCAGAATAGTCAAAAGATTTACCTATGTGCAGATGTGCAAGACTGGGAGGTTTTCCATTCCATATTTCGAATGGTGTCTTATCGACCTTCATTGTTGGTAGGTGGTTTAAGATATTAGCAGCTATTTGTAGAGCAAAACCCCATAAAATTATTGGAAGCGTAACTTGAGTCATCATCAATCGAACCATATCAAGTAACATTTCATTTCTTATCTCAGCAACACCATTCGGTTATGGTGTTCTACTTGTAGTAATATGTGAGGCGATCTCATCATCCTTAAGATGATTGATGAACCTAGGACTTAAGTATTCTCCATCCCTATTGGATTGAAGCATCTTGATCTTCTTGCCGAGTTGGTTTTCAAATTTCATTTAGAACTCTTTGAACTCTTCAAAAGTTTATGACTTGTGCTCCACTATGTAGATATAGGCGTATCTACTCAAATCTTCAATAAAAGTCACAAGGTAACATCCACCATGCCTTGTTGTGCATTTGAACAACCCACATATGTCAGTGTGGATTTATTCCAATGAATCCTTACCTTGTTCACATTTTTCTATGAAAGGAACTTTAGTCCTCTTGCCAAGTAAGCAAGACTCACATACATCATTTGACTCCAAGTAACATGATTCCAAGATCCCATCCTTTTTGAGCTTCGTGATGCGTTTCTGATTCATATGCCTAAGTTGAAAATGCCACAAACATGATTTGTCCAACACATTAGGATTAGAGAAACCAACATCTCACATTAAATTATTAGTGTGGCCAACAAAAACAACACTTTTGATAAACACCATTACCAAAAAAAAAAAAAAAACGAAATCCAGCCAACAATGTATAGAATGAAATAATGTTTCATGGCATATTTGGTGAGCAACAACAAATAACTAAACTAATAGAAACTTCATTATTCGACATAATGTTGTATTACCCAATCTTCGTAATAGGCATAGTTCCTCAGTTACCCATGATTAGGTTTAACTCCCCATGCTTTAATCTTCTATTTACTTTTAGTCGCTAAAAGTCTGAGAACATATGAGTACTACATCCCCGTATCAAGAACCCAATAATTAGAAGATGATATACTATGAAGTTCAATCATAAAAATACCCAACGAGCCAACACCCTTGCCTTTGTTTTTCTTCATTTCATCAAGGTATTTTGGGTAGCAACGTCTCTAGTAACCATTCTCTTAAAAGTAAAAGCAAACGGTCTCTTCTGAGTAAGTGTTAGGCATAATCTGCGAGTCAACGTTTCTCTTAAGGTCGTGATTGGAAGATCCAACCTTGGTTTTTCTTTTAAAATAAGAAAACTTCTTCATCTTGTTTACACCATGCTCAATGACCAACACATAAGTAGTTGGGTTGGAGCTTTTGTTCTTAGCCAAACTAGCCTCGACGGTTTTTTAACATAGTATGAAGCTCTAAGGGTCTTGTCGATATAGTTCATATTATAGTTCATGAAGAACTGGTGGTATGAACTAGAAAGAAAGTTCAACACCTTGTTAATGACAAAGACAATAGTAGTAGGGTTGCACCAAAATTCAATAGTCTGTCAATTTTCGACTTCATCTTTTGGTGCACACACATAAAATTCTCATATTGATGTTTACAAGCCGTCAAGGATATGATGGTATAAAGACTTTCTTGCCGAGTTTTCTCTTGGAACATTTCCTTTAGATGATCATTTATTTCATATGCCCCAAGACCGTCGAAACTCTTTTGATGATCAGGAGACATGGTCGCCAACATTATGCAATCAACTTTTTTAGATTCATCATCATGTTTATTGTATACAACTATATCTTCTTCGCATGACTCATCATCCATGTAAGGGGGATTCTCAATGAGGATATACTATTTTCCTTCATACCTCAAGGCAATGCTGAGGTTGCGAATCCATTCCAAATTATTTTAATTGTTGAGCTTCTCCTTGTGTAAGATTAAAATGAGATAGAAGTTCGAGTTTTTATAGGGAGAAAGAGGAGGAGGAGGAGGATTGCCATTCTTCTTATTGTTCGTCTCCTACAAGATGAAAGGAAGTTTAGTTAGTTTGTATTTATCCTTAAAATACTTTTTAACCCTAAATGAATTATTAACAAGGGTAGGATCAATATTTGTCTTTCCAATGTGTAAAAGGATGTCGTAAACACGCAACAAAGTTATTTAGGTAGGCAATCCAACTTTGCAGTTTCAAACTCATGAAACTCCTAGATCATTTGAGATTAATTGACGTTCAATGGAATGTTAATCTCGATTGTGCTCATCTCAAATTTAATGATGGGATACCATTGATCATTTAATTGATGGTGAATCAACCAAGCAAAACCACTCGAACGTCGAAAAAAATTTATCCTCATGTTGACGTGTCGGTTAACCACAAATGATCCATCAACAAAATAATTTCACGAGCGACTCTTATTTTAACTTATATTCTCACAATATTGTCCCGTTTAGCCATACACACTCCATCATCAGAATATAAAAAAAATGTATGTTTTCGTGGGTTGCACATGACTCACGTTTCTGGTTTATATATATCGAGAATTTTCTATTTTGCTTGATTAATACTTTTAATCATGAAATAAATTTTGATAAAGCACCTTTCGGTAACTCCACTCTCAAAATAAAAAAAGGCGGTGAGGGAGATAAGCACAAGGAATTTTAAAAATCAACCTCATTATGAATCAAAGAGACATCCTTAAAAAAATTTAGAGTATTAGAGTAGATGAGCCTAGTCTTGATTCGAAAATAATTTTTAATTAACATGTGATGACACATGTGGTATAATTTTTATACATATAGTAGGTTTATAATATATAATATATTTAAACCTTTTAAATTTATAATCTTTTCTTTTAAATTAATTTTCATATTAAATAAAATTCAAGATAAATATTCAAATTTTAGTTCATGTTTAAATAATATTCAAATACATATAATTAAATTTTCAAATTTCAATTTCAGTTAAATATATTTAAAATTAATTACCAAATTCAAATATTCAGATTTAAATAATTAAATCATAAATAGATCTAATTTCGAATCAAGAGCGTCGACTTGAGCATTCACTTTATCTACTTTGGCATCAACTTTTCCAATCTTCTCTTGCATGTCAAGTAGAGCACAAGGATATGCTATCTCATTGGAAGATCCAATGTTCGAATTGGATTCATTCTTGGATTGCCCTTCATCATCTTTTCAATCATGAGCACCTTTCTCATCATCATCATCTTTGTTAGTATCATCATCACTATCTCCAATAACCATCTCCTCAAAATATAATTGGAATTTGAGGTCAATATATTGTTTGGAAGAAGAGGCTTAGAGGAATTGAAATTGAGTTCTTGAAGAAAGAAGATTTGAAAGATAAAATCGAGTTTCGATAAACTCAATATTATAATTGGCATCATCATTATCATCATGATGAGGATCATCCAAAACTTGATTAGTAATAGGAACTTTTCTTGTTGCAGCTTCATCAATCTGAGGAGGCTCATCCAAAATCAGCGTTGGTTCGGACACTTCTACACTCAGAATCTTCTTATCATCTTTGTTTAATGGAGCATCCATGTTACCAGGAACATCATCGATTGGTGGCTTTGTGGATGTAGAAAGAAGAGCATTGATTTCAGAATTTGAGGGATGCTTCATTGTGATTTTGCTGTGGAGAGCTCGAAATCTCATTCCAAGAATGACATATTCATCTTGATCTCTTATTAGATCAGGATGCCTGAGTTGAGCCTTATCAAGAACCTCATTACAATAAAAATTAGTAATACCCAAACTTCCTTTACCCGTGGTGGGTATCTGTTTGGTTATGCTTTTATAGCTTGGAGGGGGGGGGGGACTGCCCCATGCTCGGATAACTTGGGATCTATGGCAGCGACCAAAGGTTGTTATGTTGGATTAATGTCTGAGTCCATAACTATAATTGGTAAGACTTGACTCGACCCGACATGGTCCATTTGGGTTGCATGCAATCATGCATTTGGATAGACTATAATGAGAGAAATAACACTTAAGGTTTGTTAATATATTATAAGTTCTAATATATTAATAAGATTATTTAATTAGTATTGATCAAGAATTAATCTAGGATTTATTAAGTGATCAAAAGAAGACTAATTCAATATATAGGTTGATTGTGTAAATCATCCATACTTGAATAGTGGTCTAATGCTCCATGGATTATCAAGTTGGGCTAAAACCCATAGGATGCTCCATGGTGTATTTGAACCCATGGATCCAAGGAAATGGAAAGCCACGACAATTAGGGTTTACCCTAATTGTGACACTATATAAAGATCTTATTGGTGACAAAATCGGCACTAGAGTATATGTGAAAGTGCTAGCCGATTTTATGAAAGTGTGGATTTCTCTCTAATCTATTCCAAGTGTATTTGGTGTTGTGTGAACCATTTGAGGTGTCACACTTGGGGCACTAGGCACTCAAGCTTCATGAAGACATTCGACATCAAAGAGGTATGTAATTCTAACTTGATATATTCATATGAATCAATGTTATTATGCTAGTTAGGATGAATACCTTGGAAAGTTCATATTTGCATGTATAATAGAGAAAACATAGATCCAAGGTATTTAGGGTTGCATGTACACTTAGGAGTGTTACAATGCTCAAAACCCAACAGTGGTATCAGAGCCTAGGCTTGCTTTCTCTTATACTTGATGCAAATGTGTTTTTTCAAAGTTGAATCTGTCCAGACCATAAAACTCGATGAGTTCTGGTAGAAAACTCAACGAGTTCATGTATTAGAGCATGAACTCGACGAGTTTGGCCGCCAGACAGCATATCTTCGTGTTTCTTGGCTGGAATTGGACTAGGAACATTACTCTAAGCTATTTTTGAACTTGTAAGCTTGTTTTTGATGTGGTAATGTTCATGCTAATCCAATTTCAAAGATAATTGTTAATAGATTCATGTTTTGTATTAGTTTAAAAGTTATGCTAATTACATGAAAAAGTTTGATGTGAATTATCTTTGTTCATATGAGTTTCTTAGATTAATAGATAAGTTAATTGATTATGTTTTTTCAATCTATTTCAATCTAAGAGATGATTCTAAAATGTGTTTGTGTAACTTGTCCTCAAGTTACATGAAAAGTCACATTTAAGTTTTATAAAACTCATAAAAGTTGGCAATGGTTACAAAAAATGAAGAATCTTGTCCTCAAGTTATGGAGGTTCAAGAGTCACTTCATTAAGTAATAAAATGTGCAACCTTAATTAATTCCATAAGTTACAAAATTTAGAAAAGTTACATTCTTTTATTATTTTAATGTCTTCCATAACTTATGGAACTTGAAGTGTTTTTTAATTAAAACTACATTAAACACATAAGTTATGGAATTAATTACTTTTGAATAGTTTCAAAACTTGCCCTCAAGTTTTGGAATTTGAAAAGTTTTGACTTATGAAAACTTTAATTCCTAGTTAGGCCTTAGAATTTTAAAAGTTTAAATTTAACCGTTATACTTTATAATATTATAAGTTAATAATATATATATATATATATATATATATATATATATATATATATATATATATATATATATATATATATATATATATATATAAGAGTAAAGTCAATCTTACCGTTAGTAGGCCTCATTCACGAAGCCGGTCTATAAGGGGGTATAAGGTTATTGCCTATATAATGACAGTTTAATGGGTGTCCACTCTCACCCACTGCTTCCTTGACCGGTGGAGGTTCGTTAGCTGAACAGGTAGGATAAGGACTATAATTCTCCCTTCATTAGAAGTATTAATGATAAGTACTAAGTAACTAAACTCTAATTAATACCCAATCTTAGTTACTTCGGAAATATGTGAATAAGGTGCTAACCCATGAAATTACACTTTGCACTTTGTTTAAGTCGGTTAGTGGAGCGTGTGTGGTTAACTGGCACACTAACCTGGACTTAACAAGGTAGGCAATGGGTAACTTAATATTTATCATAGTATCGGTGGAGCGTGTGTGTTTAACCGGCACATCGATTAAGGGGTAAATATTAAGGGTACGAAGTATATTTGCATGGTTACTTCATACCTTGTTTTGTGATCCTCGGCATCCCAGTCACAAAACCTAAAGGGCACACTCAAGATTGAAACATGGCATTGAAAAGTTCAATGAATCTCAAAAGATCTAGGAGTTTCAAATCCAATTAAAACCTAATAATACATTTCGTTTATCTTGGTGGAAATTGGTGAATTGTCATTCACCTACCTTCAAATATTTTATAGCTTGGATTACAGTATCCCTCTTCCAAGTTATAAAAGTATTGTGTTGGGTCCTAGCCTTAATATTTCATATTGGGTGTTTTATTAAGGACTTTAAATCAACTATCTTGAATATCTCCCAAAAGATGTCTGGTGTAGACATTTATGATCTTCCCAAATCTCTTGAAACAAGATTTCCTAAATGAAGATTATGTCCCATGGAAATCATACTTCTTTCACCTCCTCCAATTATTCTCCCTAACCCACAAGTTCTTGAAAAGTTTAAGTTCACTCAAGCCCTATTGGCAAGCAAAGGTCTATGTGTGATCACATCTTGGAGATGTAGTCACATATTGACAAGCCGGGAGAGTTGGATGTCAAAGTCTTGAGAAAGTTGGTGGCTCAACTACTTTCTAAGTCACATAGTGAGTTCCTTTGGCACTCCTATGAAACAGACTATGACAAGACCCATAATGATCTTATTTATTTGCTAAGATCAACTTCCAAAACTTTATGGACATTGACAGTGATGGCGTTGGATATCCAATAAATCTCTCTCTTCCTAATGGAAAGGGATCGGCCATAGTCAACTTGTTTGACCAAATGGTAAAGAGAAAGGCTAAGTCTGTGATAGTCCCATGTTCCATTACCAAAGCGTCCATATGTTAAATTACCAAAGGAAGGGGCATTGGTTGCAAAGCTGCCAATTTACCTAAGGGTGTTAAAGTCAACAAGTTTGACTCTACTTCAGGTAAAGTCCACTATCTAACTCTGCTAAGTTTCTATTATGAGATTATTGATACATGATGTGACTGGGTCACATGGTGATGTTTTAAGAATCATAGAAAAGTGAAGGAACTTAAGGAAAGAATATGTTGGATTCTTGAGCTACTTCTTAGGAGTTATGAGATATTGCTTAGGAATAGATAACAAATAGTTTTCATATGGATTGTAAGGATAAGTTTTTCTGCAAAGTTTTAAAATAAAAGGAAATTTTGATTTTATTTATTTTATGTATCCTTAAAATGGCATTTGTGGAAAATTGTTGCTTATAAGATTACACTGATAGCAATATTGGAAAGTAAATTTGATTCTCTCATTTGTGGTAATGACTAAATTTACCAAATAAGAGAAGATTCTCGTCACCCAAGTTTCAGTTGGATAGAAACTTGGAATCATGCAAGTTGTATAGCATGATGGATGAGAATTTTCAAGCATTGGAAAAAATTAAGACTAACTACTTGTTCACATGGATGTGTGAGTTAAGTAGAGGACTAAGGGATCGAGTACACATTCTTGTGCACTGGCTAAGTCCACCACAAAAGATTGATAAGACTATTCGTCATAATTTACTATAGCTCAGTAAATATGGTTATACTTACACGTTTAACTATAATTCTGAAATATTGGAAAAGTTTCAATGTAAGGCAGAACGAATAAGAAGAGTTAAATTAGGCAGAAGGATTTCTCAAATCTGGAAAGATGGGAGAGTACTTTAGTATCAGCTGTTGTGATCATCTTAATGATTAAGAAACCATATCACAATTAGTTCTCTATAGAAATCTTAGTGCACTCTTATGACTAAGAACATGAATCTTGAATTGTTGGAATGGTTAAATCAAGAAGATAAGTCATACTTTGTTCCAATACAAGTCTTAGATTCACACTCCAAGATTGTAACTTGAGTGACATGTCTTAAAGAAGGTTTAAAACACTTGTCAAATGTAAGAGTAAAAGTTTTCTACTCTTGTACATTTGAAATTGGTAAGTTGTGATGTTTTGGATAAAAACAAAGACCAATTAAGGCCAATTGTGTGATGGTTTTGTCTTGATTAGAATCCACACTATCTCTTGAATATTTGAAAAGAGAGTCTTATATGTCAAGAGGACAGTGGGAGACTTAAAGGTATTGAAAGTCTTAAGAACTAATCAAGAATAAAACCTGAAGTTCTTCACTAGCACACGACTTGAGGTTTATAACCTATCGTGTTGACATATTCTGTGCCCATTCCAATTAAAGATAGCTTTGCATATGAGTTCTTATAGTTCTCAATTGGTTGCACAAAAACTTGGAAGCAATGGTAAATCCTTGAGCTGCCAGATGGCAAGAAATTAAGATTGAGTTCAGTCCATATGAGTTTGGATTTGTCATTATTTTTGTCTTGTGACTATGGTTTTGACAATTCACATGGATAAGAACACATACACCATTAAATCTAAGTGTCATAAGGTTTCTCTCTGATTCATGAAAATGATGGTGAGGAAACACTTTCACTAAGTAGATTTTAGCTAGATAGAAATTATGATATTTTCATTCCCAAAGTCGTTAGTGGAGTGTGTGTGGTTAACCGGCACACTAACATGGACTTGTGAGAAGTGGAAAAGTTCTAAACAATCAAGACTATGATTACGACATCCCTTTTCATAGTTCTTAAAATTGTTTAGACACACATGTGAGCTATCTAAGATAAGGTGTATGATATTGATAAAGTTTCATCAAAGCAATCTAGTATCAAAAATCTGAACTTTGGTAAGAAAGTCAATAAAGTATTGTTTTCTAGTAGTTTAGTTGATTTCTGAGTACATGTCAAAGCTAGTGGGAGCATAAGTGTTATGCTAATAATCATCATGTTAGTGGGAGCATGATAATTATGATAAAGGTTGCAAGTTAGCAATGTTAATTATAGAAAACAAAAGGTCTCAATTGGGGAAAAGTTGTTTTTCTATAATTAAGGGAGAGGAAATTATACTTCATTTCAATTCTAAAAGCTTAGATTGAGATTTTAATCAAATTTAGTCAAGAATATATATGAATTTCATGGCTCAACATAAGGAAATTCTATATATGGGTTCATTATTTGCGTTCTCAAATTCGATTATGATTACGGTGTCCTTTTTCATTATCTGAAATTATGAGAACTTGGCAAATAGAAATATTATAGCAAAAGAGTGGTTTAGTCTTTATGTGAGACATAATGAATTGTGTCCCATATGCTTCAGATATAGGATCGATTGCATGTGCTATATTCATCCTTTCTAAAATTTTCCAAATGCCTGGGGCATTAAGAAGGGAAAAGGTCTAGAATTGGATATGACTAAAAACATTAAACAATTGTTGAGGATAATCTAAGGTTTACCAAAGATTGGTTGCTCAAGGACAGTTGAAAGTATAGTGATAATTCTGGAAGAACCATATTGACATAATTTGTAAGGAGGCAACTCTTGTTCAGAAGTGATAGTCAAAATGGAATATGGAAATGTTTCAAAGTTTGAAATTATTCAATCTGTGTAAGATTCGGAAACTTAATGCAAGAATGATGTTTCCAAGGAGTTGATCTCCTTTGGAATGCTCTGTAATGCTTGTTGTCAAGTCTTTCTGACTTTGTGCATAATCATTACAAGAGGATCAATGCATATAAGTTTAGAATCTAACAGATTTCAGTAAATGGCATGAATTTTGAATTCTTGCATTTGTAGTAAGGATTTGGGACTATGAAATGAGAATCATTGGAATTATGTTCAATCGATCTCTTTCACAAAGTAAAGATCATAGACAAACATAGTATGCATACTTGGTGTATGGCATGACTAGTGCTTAGAAAACACAGTGTACATGCTTGGAGCATGGTACAACTATTGTTTTAAATTCAAGAATAAAGTTGATAGCT
Source organism: Lactuca sativa (assembly GCF_002870075.4). Classification (NCBI taxonomy): domain Eukaryota; kingdom Viridiplantae; phylum Streptophyta; class Magnoliopsida; order Asterales; family Asteraceae; genus Lactuca; species Lactuca sativa. The sequence goes on along the minus strand of NC_056626.2, from coordinate 398,280,419 downwards.
GAAATAGTATACAATAAATAATGTGTAATCATATGGTGATAAATAAAAGGTGTTTTATTTATGTTCATAGGTTTTGATACCATATTGGATTCAATTATTCTTGTGTTTCATTTTGCATGTTTTGACTTCCAGAATAAACTAGGTTATTCTTCCGGAATGACTAAGTTATTCAAACCATCCACAGTCGGTCATATGTTGGAAGTAGATATGAATCAAGACTGTCACGGGTTGGCTTGTAGAGGTCTAAGATGTTGGAAAAAGGGTTACAACACTCATGAGTGCTCATAAGTTCTGAGTATTGGATTCAACCTACGCTCATTGGAATCACTTCATGGATTTTATCATGAGTGATCATGAGACGATAATATCTTATATTCTTCAAACCTAGAGACATGAGTTGTTACAATGAGTTGGTTGTACATTGATTGCACGAAAACCCATTCGGTAACTCGATGTTATAAAACGTGCCTTTGTGTATGATTCAACAAGTAGTAGAACAAGCCATATTAGTCGAAGTTTATCCATTCCTTTTACCTTCGGGATAAAAGCGATATATGTGGGCCCCTCGATGATTTGGTGATGAAAAATGTAAGTGCTCGGCCGAGCCTGGACTGATTTGATTTGTTCAATTAGTCAGTCATCAAAAATCGGAAATCAGGAAACAAAAAACGGATAGAGAGAATGATTATAATCCATGTCTCAGTCCATATGATATCTAGAATGGAGGAATATATGATCCCTTATGTAATGGACAAGTCATTGACAAAGGTCAGAGTTCATCGACAAGGTCAGAGTTCGACAGAAGGTTTTGAGAGCTACGATTTCCAGTCGGTTCTTGAAGTCATACTTGCAATAATAGTTTTAGACTTATCCAAATGGGAGACTGTTGGATTAATGTCTAAGTCCATAACTATAATTGGTAAGACATGACCCGACCCGACATGGTCCATTTGGGTTGCATGGCATCATGCATTTGGATAGACTATAATGAGAGAAATAACACTTAAGGTTTGTTAATATATTATAAGTTCTAATATATTAATAAGATTATTTAATTAGTATTGATCAAGAATTAATCTAGGATTAATTAAGTGATCTAAAGAAGACTAATTAAATATATGGGTTGATTGTGTAAATCACCCATACTTGTATAGTGGGCTAATGCTCCATGGATTATCAAGTTAGGCTAAAACCCATAGGATGCTTCATGGTGTATTTGAACCCATGGATCCAAGGAAATGGAAAGCCATGCAAATTAGGGTTTACCCTAATTGTCACACTATATAAAGATCTTATTGGTGACAAAATCGGCACTAGAGTATATGTGAAAGGGCTAGCCGATTTTATGAAAGTGTGGTTTCTCTCTAATCTATTCCAAGTGTATTTGGTGTTGTGTGAACCATTTGAGGTGTCACATTTGGGGCACTAGGCACTCAAGCTTCATGAAGACATTCTACATCAAAGAGGTATTTAATTCTAACTTGATATATTCATATGAATCAATGTTATTATGCTAGTTAGGATGAATACCTTGGAAAGTTCATCTTTGCATGTATAATAAAGAAAACATAGATCCAAGGTATTTAGGGTTGCATGTAGACTTAGGAGTGTTAGAATGCTCAAAACCCAACATGTTATTGTGTAGAATGAATGGGTTTAATGATGATACATGTATATGTGTTCTTGGGGGGCAAGGAACTGTGTTTAATGACAACACCATCCTTTTGAGACGATGGGTGTTGATTACGAGTTGACTCCATGTGTGTGTGTGTATGTATGCTTGTGGTTTTGAGGCTCCGATGGGTGAATCTGAAGAGTTGGCAAGTGGGGTTTGTATAACATCCTGGAGTTCATGTACTTCTAAATTCATCCATATAATTCTATTTTAAGTCAAATTGGTCCCTAAGTTCAAGAAATATACTTTGAAGCCCCAGTGGCAATTTCATAATTTGGGCAGGAGAAGTCCGCCAAGCGTACTTGTGTGTACGCTGAGCGTACTAGGGCGCACCCTAGTACGCTGGGCATACACTTATGTATGGAGTGTGTACTAATGTCAGGAGAAAACCCTAATTGTTAGGGTTTGTGTGGTATTTAAGCACCATTGTGGCTCGTTTCTGCCTACCTTTTCATCCTCCACCTCCTTTGAGACGTTTTTGCAAACCCTAACCTTTGAGTGTGTTTTTTGGAGCTCAAGTGTGTGTTCTTGGTGTATTAAAGGAAGAAGAAGATTCTTGGAGAAGCCTTGGTGTAGGAGAAACTTGTGGATATGGGATTCTTACCTTCTTGAGATGCTCTAAAAGGTATAAAGATTTAATCTTGACTTGTATTTATTTAAGATCTTGCCATGAGAAATTTATGTTTTTTTAGTTCCTTATCTTGCCTTAATGAGTATGGGCTACTCTAAGACAAAAATATCTATCTTTTCTAAAGAAATGAGGTGAATTAAGTCATAAAAATGCTACCTTGGCACATTTGGTGCATGCATGCAAGTTATAGAGGTTTTAAAGGGTTAAGACAAACTAGGATCTTGGTCGTGGGACTTAATAAGGCATGCACAATCATAAGGTTGGAAACTTTATGGTTTGGAACACCTTTTTAGGCTTGGATATGAAATTGGATGTTTGGACTTGTTGGATTAATCACTTAATGGTGATTTTGGGTGGTACGAGGGTACGCCTCACGTAAGAGGAAGTACACTTAGCATACTTGGTCAACCACCCCGATGGTGGTCAATACGAGGCTTGGAGTACACTATGTGTACCTACGGAGTATTCCCCGCGTACTCGTACTGGGTCAACTCGATTAGGTTGACTTAGTTAACTTAGTGGGTTTGACCAGTTGACTTTGACAAAGTTGGACCTTGGGGAAATTTTGGGTATTTTTGGGATTTTGATGAAATTGGTCATTTGGTGGAAATAGCTATCGGTTTGAGAGTTGAGATTCATATTCGGGACTTATCAGTTTGGTTCAGTTTGGGAGGTGAGTTTTCCTCGATGTACTTACGGGTTGAAGGGACCAAGTCAGGCCCTTTGGATTGTTATCTTGGTTTATCTTATGATTGTGTACTGTAGTGATCTATTAGATTTGTATCTTGGTAGATAGGATGATGTTATGCTTAGTGATCTATAAGATCTGTCTGTTTGTTATTGGCTTGTTATTTTGTATGCTTGTCTGTTTTATATATATATATATATATATATATATATATATATATATATATATATATATATATATATATATATATATATATATATATATATATGTGTGTGTGTGTGTGTGTGTGTGTGTGTCGACACGATGTATGTGTGGTTGGGTTGAGGCGATCATGCTTTGTGTTGAAGGTCAAAACACTCAGGGCGTCCCGGATAGATTGAAGGCTAGTGGGGCGTACCATTCAAGCTGAAGGCCTGGGGAATGGTCTAGATAGGCTGAAGGCCTGGTGTGGCATACCAGTCATGTTGTAGGTTCTGTGAGTGTACTAGGTAGACTGTTGGCCAGTGGGGCATTCAAGTCAGACTGAAGACTCTGTATGCATGATGTTTGTTGTTATGATTATGATTATGTGATGCATTGGTGTTTTCGTGGAAAATCATTGAACTTTGGGCGTACAGTTTTGGGTTATGTTTCAGGTACCTCAGATGATCGCAGGAAGGCAAAGGCGTGATCATGCAACTCCTCGTGTTTTGTTTTATGATTTTGGGAAAACTCTGATATTAAACATGTTTTGAAAACTAATTTGTACACAATGATGATTTGTGGATTTGTTTTACAAGTTTATATTTTTCATGAATGTTATGGATCTTACAAGTTGGTATCAGAGCCTTGGTTTGAGTGAATTGGAGGAACACCCGTGTGAATCTAGTCCCAGACTAAGGAAAATTTTGTTTTTTTCAAACAATTTTCAAATAGTTTTCAAAATAATCAAGTAGGATGCGATTTGTACGATTAGCCAGAGCCAGTAAATAGACCCCAAATTACCACACAAATATTTAATATTATGCTTTGATATGTTAGAACAACATACTAGTATTAGGATATGGATCTTGAGGAACTGTATGATAGAATTGCATGATATATGATGCCTTATCTCTTATAAAATCCTTTATTGATTGTTGTACGACTCTTTCACGTGTGAACTGGCTATTGCGTGAATACGCTATGTCACATGCTACATGGTTTAAATGAACTTAGGATAAGGGATTTGGTCCTGTTGCGTATCTCTTTTCTGAGTCCAACCATTATCGGATTGAATCTTTTAGCTTAAGATTGTTTAAACTGCGCGTCATGTGATTGTATTCATGCGATAGTCATTTGATACCAATGGAGGGTCGTGTGGCAGTTAGTGGTAGGATGGGTTGTGTGGGGTCATTCAGCCAGTCTTGAGATGTGTATCCTACCTCTAGGGTGTGAGGATTTCATGTGTGTTCATGCTAGTATGTATTTTTAAGGTTGTCGTGATGATCTTTAAGATAAATTTGGGTAGGTGTGGAAGGTAGTATTGAACTGTACTACTTAAAGCACATGAACCATACGCGTAGCAAGGAAGTCACAACCCTAAGGATTTACTGGGAGCTGGTTCCCCTGTTATGATATGCTTGTTATCTAATATCTCCCTATTATATTTTCAGTATGGTGACGACGAGACGATTTGAGGCTGGATCCGGATCGGGATTGGGAGCTGGCAGTCAGGGTGGGCCAATTGTCTTTGAGGATAGGATCAGGGAGATCCTGCATGAGGAGGTTGTGGCTATTGTCTAGGGTAAGATACCATACCTTTTTAAGTCTATGAATATGATGATGATGGAGTTATTTGATGATAGATATGGTGCTTTGTCTGAAGCTACTGTTGTTGCAGCCACTATAGTCATTGCGGCTACAGGGATTGATACCAAGTGAGTTTTTCAGTATTGGGACTTCGACAATACGAAGTGCCCAACTTCCGATGGAGTTCAGGACCCAATCGTAGTCATGAGATGGGTATCTGACGTTGAGGGATGCTTTTTCACAAGCTCTTGCCCAGCTGACCAGAAGGTCAGGTACGCTCTGAACCACCTGAGGTCCGGAGTGAAGGATTGGTGGTGACTTGTTACGGGATTGTATTCTGCTTAGCAGAGAGTTGTTGTACATTTGGAGCAGTTCTCGGAGATGGTCCATACTAGATATGTGTCGCGGGTCGAGCGTGAGAGGTTGGCCCATGAGTTTTTGGACCTTAGGCAGGGGACGAAGTTGGTGACGGAGATCACCAGGATGTTTATAGAGAGGGCCATGTTCTGCATTGAGTTTGCTTCAGAGCAGGCTCAGATGACCCATTACTTAAGCATGCTCAAGACGGATATAAGGCAGTTTGTTTCCACCCAGTGATATGATTCTTTGTTGGAGATGTAGGAGGCCGCCAGATGGTGTGAGATTGAGATAGAGCTGCAGACGAGAGAGCACAGACCGACCCTTGCGCAGTCGTGGCCAGTGTCGAAGCGGTTCAAGGATGCTGGTTCTAGATTTGGGGATCAGAGAGGTTGCACTTCTAGGAAGTGTGGTAAGGTTAATGGCGGGGCTTGTTGATCAGGAGGTGGGTTCCATAAATGTGGAAAAAGGGGCGCTATGCGAGCAACTGCCGCCAGCTAGCCCCAAGTCTGAGTACCAAGATATGCTATCATTGTGATCGGGTTAGACATGTAAAGGTCGACTGTCTATTGCTCGTCGACAAGCCGATACAGGCCCCAGTGCTAGCAACTTTGAGGATCACAGATAGGCGCCAAGGGAGAGCGGAGCCCCAGAGGGCTCAAGGTCATGCTTTTTGGCTCACTGCCGAGGAGGCCATAGCATCTCCATATGTTATGACTGGTACGTTTCTATCCATTATCTTTTTTATTATGTTTTGTGTTATGCTTATATATGTGCCTCTGTTAGGTACATTCCTAGTGAACTGTTTTCCTAGTTTTGTGTTGTTTGACTCGGGTGCGAGTCGGTCCTTTGTATCTCGTTCATTCGGTAGAGTGTTTGATATGCCTATTGGGGAGTTAGAGTGTCCGTTGCGGGTTTCTATCGACAACGAACATAGGGTTTATGTGTCATCAGTGTATCAAGGTTGTGTATTGGAGATCTTTAGGGTGCCTTACCTGATCGATTTGATCTCTATTCCCATGGGGGATGTTTGCGTGATTGTGGGCATGGATTAGCTGATCCAGTTTGATGCTATGATTGATTGTGAGGGTCAACGAGTGGTAGTTCGAACCCCAAGTTGGGGAGAACTAGTTATCTATGGAGAGGGCACTACGATGGGTTCATGGTTTTGTTCAGAAGCCAAGGCTCGTCATTATATTCAGCATGGGTGTGCAGGCTTGTCAGGATATACACGTGCTGAGGACCAGACTTCAGTTTTAGAGGTTCCAGTTGTCAGGGAGTTCACAAATGTATTCCCGGAGGAGTTGCCCGGTGTGCCTTCCGAGAGGCAAGTCGAGTTTAGGATTGACCACGTGCCAGGTGTGGTCCCGATTGCCAAGACGCCATGCAGTTTGGCACTGCCTGAGATGCAGGAGTTGTCATATCAGCTGCAGGAACTACTTGGCAAGTAGTTCATTAGATCGAGCGGTTCTCCATGGGGAGTGCCGATACTGTTTGTTAAGAAGAAGGATGGTTCACATTGGATGTGCACTGATTACCGAGACTTGAACAAGTTAACTGTGAAGAACCTTTATCCCCTCCCGCAGATTGATGATCTCATTGATCAGTTGCAGGGTGCATCTTGCTTCTCCAAGATAGATTTGAGGTATTGGTATCATCAGGTTAGAGTGAGGGAGGAGGACGTAGATAAGACTATGTTTTGGACTCGTTATGGGCATTACGAGTTCATGGTGATGGCATTTGGGATCACCAATGTGCCTGCAGTGTTTATGGATTTGATGAATCAGGTATGCAGGTCGATGCTTAATGGTTCCATTATTGTGTTTATCGACGATATCTTGGTGTATTCCAAGCCCAGATAACAGCATGAGGAGCATGTTTGCGAGCTTCTAGGGGTTTTGAGACAAGAACGAATTTATGTCAAGTTCTCGAAGTGCGAGTTCTGGTTACAAGAGGTCCATTTCCTTGGGTACCTCATTAAACAGGAAGGAGTTTCGATTGATCCAACCAAGATCGAGGTCATGATGCAGTAGGAGGTTCTGAAATCTCCCTCGACTATCAGGAGTTTCTTAAGGTGAAGAAGGGGGTGGATTTACGACGGGGCCCTGAGAAGCAGTCTTCATTTGAGACCCTTCGACAGAGGCTATGTGAGGCCCCAGTTTTTACCCTACCGGAGGGAATCGAGGATTTTGTGGTATTCTGTGATGCTTTCATCACTAGTCTGGGGGAAATCCTCTTGCAGAGAAGAAGGGTGATAGCGTATGCCTCATGGTAGCTGAAGTCGAACAAGACGTGATATCCTACCCATGATCTGGAGTTGGGGGAAGTGGTTTTTGCCCTCAAGATTTGGAGACACTATCTTTATAGGGCCTGTTGTACTATCTACACGGATCACAAGAGCCTGAGGCATATTATGGATCAACCAAGATCCTATACCATCTGGGTAAAGAAAATGTATTAGCAGATGCTTTGAGTCGCAATTCGGTTGGGTCTTCAGATAGGGTGTCATGTATGAGGATATTAGTAGATTCCCCGCTTTTGGGATTGATCAGGGAGGCTTAGGTCGAGGATATTTGGGAATAGAATTGGAAGAAATAGAGGATCTGGGGTGAGATTGTTAGATTTGTCTCAGATATTCATGGGGTGTTGACCCGATGTGGTTGGGTTTGGGTTCTGATGTTTAGTGGGGTCAGACAGATTGTCTTAAAGGAGGCTCATAAGTCTCGATTTTCTATTCATCCGGGGGCCACCAAGATGTACTAGGATTTGAGATTGAGCTACTGGTGGTCGTGTATGAAGAGATACATGACCTGCAGGATGGTAAAGGCTGAGCCTCAGAGGCCGCATGGCAAGCTGCAACTTCTAGAGGTTCCCATGTGGATATGGGAGCAAATTTTGATGGATTTTATCACCATGTTGCTAAAGACGACAAAGGGTTTTGATGCTATTTGGGTCATCGTGGATCAATTGACCAAGAGAACCCATATTCTGGCAATTCCGGAGAGTTCTTCGAACAAGAAGTTGGCTGATGTGTATGTTCATAAGATCGTTGCTCGCCTTGGGGTTCCAGTCTCCATTTTTTCAGACCGTGATGTTCAGTTCACCTCCGGTTTTTGGTAGAAGTTCCACGAGGAACTTGGCACGAGGTTTCACTTCAGCACTTCTTATCATTCGCAGACCGATGGCCAAAGTGAGCCCACGATACAGACCCTTGAGGATATGTTGCGGTCCTGTGTTATCAATTTCAGTGGAAGCTAGGACTCCTAAATGCCTCTTGTGGATTTTTCCTACTACAATAGTAGTCACTCCAACATTGGTGCTCCGCCCTTCAAGCTTTTGTATAGGCGGAGATGTCGTACCCCGTTTTGTTGGGGTGAGGTTCATCACAGAGTTATGGGGCAGACCGAAGTGGTTCTTCAGACCACAAAGTTGATTCACCAGATCAGGCAGAGACTGCAGACCACTCAGAGTCGGCAAGAGCTATGCCGACTGGCGTCGATCCGAGTTCGAGTTTCTGGTCGGTGACATGGTGCTACTGAAGGTCTCACCATGGAAAGGCGTGATGCGCTTTAAGATGAGGGCGCGAAGTTGGGCCCCCGACACATTGTGCCTTTTCGGTTGATTACCAGGGTTGGCAAGGTTGCTTATAGAATGGATCTTCCTGAGGAGATCAGGCAGACACACAACACTTTCCATGTTTTGCAGTTGCGAAAGTGCTTATTGGATGAGGAGGTAGTAGTTTCCATGGATGATATTTAGGTTGATGAGAGTGTGAACTATGTTGAAAGGCTAGTGGCTATCCTGAAAAGGAAGGTGATAGTTTTACTTAACAACAAAGTACCTTTGGTAAAGGTATAGTGGCAACACCAGAAGGGCTCCGATTGGACCTAGGATCCAAAGGTTGAGATGCGGGAGCATTATTCAGATTTGTTCACTACAACATATTTAGAGGTCGAAGTTTAGTTTAAGTGGCGGAGAATTGTACCTTACCTGAGTTTAGGTACTTCTAAATTCATCCCTACAATTCTATTTTATGTCAAATTGGTCCCTAAGTCTAAGAATTATTCTTTGAAGCGCTAGTGGCAATTTTGTAATTTGGGCAGGAGAAGTACGCCAAGCGTACATGTGTATATGTTGAGCGTACTAGGGCGCACCCTAGTATGATGGGTGTATAATTATGTACGTGGGGCATACTAATGAAAGGAGGAAACCCTAACTTTTAGGCTTTCAGGGGTATTTAAGCACCATTATGGCTCATTTCTCCCCACCTTTTCAGCCTCCACCTCCTTTGAGACGTTTTTAAAAACCTTAACTTTTGAGTGTGTGTTTTAGAGCTCAAGCGTGTGTTCCATGTGTACTGAAGGACGAAGAAGATTCTTGCAGAAGCCTTGGTATGGGAGCAAGATGTGGATCTGGGATTCTTACCTTCCTGAAAAGCTCCAAAAGGTATAAATATTTGACCTTTACTTGTATTTCTTTAGCATCTTTACATGAGGAATTTGTGTGTTTTTAGTACCTTTTATTGGCCTTAATGAGTATGAGCTACTCTAAGATCAAAGGATCTGTCCTTTCTAAAGAAATGAGGTGCATTAAGTTATAGATGTACTAAGGGGTTAAGAAAAACTAGGATCATCCTTTTGGGACTTAATAAGACATGCAAAACCATAAAATTGGAAACGTTATGGTTTGGAACACCTTTTTAAGCTTGGATCTGAAATTAGATGTTTGGATTTGTTGGATTAAGCACATAATGGGGATTTTGGGTGGTGCGAGGGTATGCCCCACGTAAGAGGAAGTACGCCCCACATACTCAGTCAACCATCCCGATGGTTGTCAATGTGAGGCTTGGATTATGCTAAGCGTAGCTCTGAAGTGTGCCCCACGTACTTGCACCAGGTTGGCTCGGTGGGTTAACTCGGTTACGTTGACTCAGCTGGGTTGACTTAGTTGACTTCGTGGGTTTGACCAGTTAACTTTGTCAAATTTTGACCAAGTTAGACATTGGGGGTATTTTGGGATTTTGATGAAATTGGTTGTGACAACCCGAAATTTCCATTCTGTACAACATATCAAGTCAATAGAAGTCAGAACAGTTACTGCTAATTTTCAAACTTTTTGGTTTAAGTTTGAGTATTTTAGGACTAACACTTTAGGAGATATCAGGAGAGAGGATGCCCTAGGGTTTATTGTGCAACAATAAAGTCCCGACACATCAAAAGTTTAGATTTTACGGCCTAACCAAGGAGTTTACGGCCGTAAACCCAAAAGGAAAGTGGTATAAAGGTAATACTTAGTTATTTTTACCATTTTTCCAACTTTCAAGATCCAAATCTCAAACTCTCTC